>NW_016814421.1:533458-543458 GCF_001698545.2 Rhinopithecus bieti | reverse complement strand
GAAAGGGGGGGAAAAAAATCCTATTTACCTTGATTGAAATGGTTGAGCCTAACCAGAACTGGACTGGTGTCTGGCTTGTACAGAAAGACCCTTTGTGTAACAGAAAATAATACAGTTCCTATTAACATCTGTTACACTATATTTAGAAGTCAAATGGCTTTAGCATTGGCATGAACATTCTTCTAAGAGGAAGCTGAAACTTGCCAAGTGCAAAGTGAAAATGCTCATGCAGAATGAGACTTGCTGTTTTGAGGTTTTTGACCATAACTAGCCCACAAGTGAGGAACTCTTTTGTTCTTGAGCAAAAAAGGACAAAATTTTGGAGAATAGGAAAACTTGATTTTTGTAAGGAATTATTTTATTTTACACATCTTTATTTGTGAGTCTCAGTGAGATCATTTCAAAGATGGGCAAATGTAGGCAAAGTGATGTACTCAAGTGCTTGGGGCTAAAATAAGTAGCCAGTATCCTTATGGTGAGCCCAGGGTCACTGCATTGACCCACCTCTTGAACAGCCACTTGGCTTCCCACCTTTAATATTAGGCCTCCCCAACCAGCTGCCCACAGTCTCACTTTTTGTTTGTTTTGCTTTTATTTTTTTCTGATGCCTTTTCGTGAATCTTTTACAGGAGACTTTTTAAACTTCCCTGCAGTTCTCTTTTTTAACCTGTTCTACAAATTGTTGGGATATAACTAGATGTGAGAATATTCACGCAGCAAGAGTCTGCTAGCCAAACTCAAAATTTTCACTCTGTCCCACCCACTTTTTTAAAAATAAACTTTGTCCTTTGGAATAATTTTAGATTTATAGAATAGTTGCAAAAATAATACATAACATTTCCATGTACCCTTCACCCAGTTTCCCCTGAAGGTAAAACATCGTATAACCATGGTACATTTGTCAAAACTAAGACATTAGCAATGGTCCTTTATTCGAATTTCACCAGTTTCTCCACTAATAATCCTTTTTTTCTGTTCTGAACTCCAATCCAGGAGCCCACACTGCCATTAGTCTGGCCCACTTAGATTTTCAGTGCTACCATGGGCAGCACAATTCAAGTCTGCACAGTATCCCGTGATCTCAGGGTCTTATCAAATCACATCCACACACCACCCAAAGGAACTATAGTAGAAAATCAATTGACTTTCCTTTTACAGATCCTCCTATTTATTACCATCTCTCAAAAATCCATTCCTCTTTCATAAAAGGTATTGCAGCAGTAAGGAGAAGATGGAATGGAAAAGGAGCAAGAGGAGACCCAACAGCACCCATAACCTGAAAAATTTAAATAATCACATCATCCATTTATCAATTGACTTATTATTGAGTGCGGATCAAGTCAAAAGCACTGGGGGAGTTAAAAGGCAACAATCCCTACCTGTCCAGTTGGAAGGCAATAGATGCATCTATATGACCAACACAATAATTACCTGAAGGCAGGAACAAACTGCTGGGGAGTGGTGGAAAGAGACACTGCGGCTGCTTCCAGAAAAGATGGGATATTTGTAAAAGTGACCTTCAGCTGTGAGAAGTATTTTGGCAGGCAGAAAAGATAATGGATCTAAAACAATGGCAAGTGTTTCTGCACTGTAAAGAAGTAGACTTGTAGGAAGACAATTATGATAGCTTAAATGATGACTATACATTTTTTTCTCATTTTCATCACCTTCCTGCCACCCAAGCAATAATAACTGGAAACCCTTGGCTGACCTTCGGGGTTTACAGAGTTATTCAAGGCTTGCGTGTACAGAATCTGCATCCTAGCTGAGCACACTCGCTCACACCTGTAATCCCAGCACTTTGGGAAGCCAAGGTGGGAGGCCCACTTGAGGCCCAGGAGTTCAAGAACAGCCTGGGCAGCAAAGTGAGACCCCTGTCTCTAAAAATAAAATTTAAAATTTTAAAAAAAAAAGAGCCAGGTGTATTGGCCTGTGCTTGTGGTCCCAGCTACTCAGAAGGCTAAGACAGGAAGATAGCTTGAGCCCAGGAGGTTGAGGCAGCAATGAGCCATGATCAAGCCACTGCACTCCAGCCTGGGCAGCAGAGTGAGACCTTGTTTCAAAAATTTTAAAAAAGGAAAGAAAAGAAATATCCACATCGTATTATTGATTATTCTGAGGATGTGTAGGAAAATCTAGGCCATTTCAAAGGGAAGGCAAGTGAGGCCTTGAGAACTTAGCTGGATCTGCACAGTTCCCTCAAGTTCATGCCCAAGCCCTAAAAGGAACTCTGGTTGCCTGATCCCCTATCCACGAACCGTTTGCAACATACCATTATGTCAATAAAATGATACTTTAGCCCTCCAGATGTCTACAACCCAAGAGTATGTGTAAGCAACTAAAATAGCAAATGGAAGTGATGGGGGCTATAGGGGAACAGTGAAGAACTGGGCAGGGAGTAATTGATACTAGGAAGATTGCTGGGGTATCCTACAGAGCATGGTAGCCAGGACGAGGGAGAGGTTTCAGTATGGAAATTTCCATGAAGGAGGGGAGAAGCTGGTGGTTATGGATAAGAGGTGGTGGGAGGCCAGGCGCAGAGGCTCATGCCTGTAATCCCAGCACTTTGGGAGGGCAAGGTGGGTGGATCACCTGAGGTCAGGAGTTTTAGACCAGCCTGGTTAACATGGCGAAACCCCATCTCTACAAAAAATGCAAAAATTAGTCAGGCATGGTGGCTGTGTCCCTAATCCCAGCTACTCAGGAGGCTGAAGCGGGAGGATCACTTGAACCCAGGAGGCAGAGGTTGTGGTGAGCCGAGATCATGCCACTGCACTCCAGCCTGGGTGACAGAGTGAGACTCCATCTCAAAAAGAAAGACAAAAGAAAGAAGTGGTGAAATGTGGAGGGCACTTAGATAAGACAGGCATAGGCCTCTGAGTTAGGCAGGTGTGAAAAGTGGATCTGCAGAGTTTAGTAAGGAAAGGATGCCTGAAGAAAAACATCCAGTGGGAGGAGGCAATGCCATTTACTTAATTTTTACCAAGCTTTGTTCCAAAAGACACTTAAAATCACACTGATAATTATTAACAGCAGTAGACACTTTCCTGTATTTTTCATATCACAGGTATAAACTTACATTCACACAGGGCCTTGAGACCATCTAATACCATACAAGATATATGCTTTTGAACAAGCTACTCCACAGACCCATTACCTTCAGCTGTGAAATGTGGATAATAGCACCTACATCTCTGAGTACATATTATAAGGCATGTCTTGTGTTCCATCCATGTTGACACAGAGAAAGTGTCAGTGCACCACATAGAGACTGTATGATGTGTGAATATTTACACATGCATGCCCTAATCATGGGACTGCAGCAATGACCTCTATTTGCAACATCTTCCCTGGCCCCCACCCCAACTCCCAATTCTGTCCTCAAAGGCGGGAAGTCATCTGGATCGAGCTGTGCATCTTCCCAGATTCTACTATGATTTCCCGTTTTCTCCTGCATTTAATGAAACTCACACCTACCTAGTGTTAGAAAAATCTGAAAACAGAAGGAGCTCTCTTATAAGAGAACATGTTCAAGCAATCTCAACCTCATGAAAGCTCTGTTTCCACAATGATGGCACTTCCACAAACATGATTCCGTCAAGCCTCGCTGCAAATCTAAGCAATCAGTGTTTTCCTCCACACCTTAGAAAGAGAGCAAGCGAGTCTCTGAGGGCTGTGGTCAGTGCAGGTGACCAGGGCAAAGTAATCCAGAGGCAAATTCAGGTCTGTCGATGTTAAAGCCAGTAGACATTTCATGATCCCAAATCTGCTGGAGTTGTCTGGAGTTTAGAGGGTGGATTCATTGGCTTAGATTAAAATATGTCTAATGCCCTTTCTCATCCAGAATATGGCTCCGCTTGTGGGACTGCAGGCCTGCCACCTCCCTCCCTGATGCTGTTCTTTCTCTGCAACGCAGCTTCTGTAGGCTTCTTTCTGATCAGATTATCCAGCACCCCATAGCCTGTCTCTCCCAGAACCTTCACACATACCAGGGTTTTCCTCTTTCTCTTTAATTCAAACACATCTTTTCCATCATCTGGATTCTGCCTATGATAGTCCCATCAACTCAGAGAAACAAAACAAGAAACCAGTGCAATAACATCTGGGAACCTTAGATGATGGATCAAAACCACTGTAGTGGGTACTGGGAAGAAAGCAAACTTGTTACCAAAAGAAACTTAAATCTCTTGCAGCTATAAAACAGGCAAACAGCTTAATGAAAAGAGGAACCACTGGAATCTCTGAATGATTATTTTTTTATTGTAACATGCATTTAAAAATGTCCATCTCAATGAACTAAATCATGAAAATAAGCCAGGTATGGTGGTGCATGCTTGTAGTCCCAGCTAGATGGGGACACCTGCTGAGGTGGGAGGATCGCTTAAGCCCAGAAGTTCAAATCCAGCCTGGTCAACATAGTGAGACCCCCCCCCATCTCTAAAAAAGAACAGTAATAAAAGATAACATTTTTCCTCTTCTAAACTCAGTTGGTGTATTGTTTTATTTAAACCACATAATTTTATTGGCTAGATATTATTTTTATTCCCATACCACCTATGAAAAAGTTGAGGCTTAGAGGAATTGTTAGGTAAATGGCAGGGACGGATAAGAGTGGAGTCTAAGCCATCTGACTCCTGAACCTAAAATCAGTCAATGGACCCAAATTTTTGCTGCATGAAATGCATGCTAGAATTAATAAGCAACTTATTTTTCACAACTTATATTTCATAACAGTAGGGAGCCTGGTGTCAATGGAAGGAGAAATGGGAGGAGGAGGGATCCTGATACCAGTAAGGAGTCTGGATTGTCCTGTGGGCACTGGGAGCTGCTGAAGAGTTTAAGCAGAGAAGTGATCTAATGCGATTTGCATTTAAGAAGCTCCCTCTCCCCGCAGGTGAGCTGTGCTCAGTGGGGAGGCTGATGGCAGGGCACCCGCACCATCAAGGCCAGAGACAAGAGCTGACCTGGTTCAGCCTATTCTGCTCTGTAGCTTATGATTGTGGATTCCAGCTGCCCTTGCTCTGAGCTGTGGACTGGAGGCTTCAGGTTCAAAGACAGTAAGCCTTACGGAGAATGGCTTAACCGGCTGTCCTGAGAGTACTCTGGAGAAGCTGAATATTAATAAGGAATTTTCTCAATTGGTTCTGAGTTTTCTGGAATCAATTATCTGACCTCATTAGATGCAAAGGCATTAATGATCCTGTTTCCAGTGGATCATATCTGATGGCATGTAATGGCGAAACAATTACACAAATTATTCCGTGTAGATACCTGGTAACTAAGTGCTGATGAAAGTCAAGATTCTGGTGGACTAAGTATTAATATTTCATGGCATAAAACATTTTAATCAAAATAAGAAATATAATGGGGTTGGTTGACTGTTTCTAACTGTGCTAGAGAAGTTGGAGAAAAGAAAAGGATGAACTCAGGGCTTTAAATTCACAGTTCAATGTCTGTATAAGGGATCTGAAAGCTCCTCTGCCTCCCTGAAAGAAACCTTTTCCCCTGCAGCACTTCATTTGACAACCAGAAGAAAGCCTAATCCTACAGGTAGCTGAATTGCAAAGCAAATCAAATTTCCAGCCTCTAGGCAGGGAGTCTTTTTTTAAAAAAGTCAGGGCATGCATGATTGGGAAAAAATGGCATTTTGAAAATTGGGATGGGGACATTCTGATGGAGCTAGATGCATGGAGCTCCTGAACTCCCTCAAATGTCCCCAACAAGCTTCCTTGGCAGTAGAAGCAGTGCTTCCACTCCTGCCTCGGGAGGTTAGTGTTTTCTTGCTTGAAGAACTTACAATGGCCTACTTAAGAAAGTTGTCTTGCAAGCAAGGCACTGCTGATCTCAGAACCTGCCCCCACCATCCTTTTTTGCTTTTAGAGTTATTACAAGCAAGCTCAAGCCCCAGTAGATTCCAAAGGGTGAGGAGATGCAATGTACACCAAAATAATTAGATGATTTTGCCAAATTATATTGAAGGAAATCTGGGGAATATGCATGGGAACAATTTTAAGGATGTGGAATCCAGGAGGAAGAAATATGGAATTGGATCAGGCCAAATAAATGGATATGGACTCACTAAGCAGACAATACAAATAGAATGTTTTGTAGCTCCAGTGGCTAGGAATGGTTCTAATTATTTGCTTGGTTGTTTGACCAAAACATGGACTCAAAGTTGGTCTGCACTAAATGAAGTGGAAATGCCAGAACTTCCTTGGTATCCTACAGAGGAAAGTATTCATAGGCTTAAGGAAATTGAAATGCTAGAGTGGATTTGTCATGTAAAATCTGTTCATCCACTTGCGGAGGGTCCAGAGGATGTGACAACCTTCACCACAGTTTTGAGAAATAAATTCCTGAGAGAAGTCCCAGCATCGCCAACATGGAGAGGACAGAATCCAAAGGTGACAAGAGGCAGAAGGCAACACTTAATTGCCAAAGGCAAGGAGGGCGAGGTTACCATAATGGATAGGGGAGTCAAAGCAGTCATCAGAACAGTCTGATTTATAGAGACCCATGGTGTTGTCTAGTTGGCTGAACACCATGACTGATGGTGTCCCTAGAGGAGAAATCAATGGGAAATCTGCTAGATTCTTACCTAATCTGTGTAAATGGAAATGTTCCAAGTCCAGAGAACTGAAGTCTGACTTGAATCATTAAAACAGTCACAGCCACTCAGTTCCCAGATTTGATACCGTATAATGACCCAGAGTTCTCTGAGTGACGAGAAGGCCAGAGGAAAGACCTTGCCACACTGCCAAAATTTAATTTATACTATTAATCTTCCTCTCAGACATCCCCAAAAGGATTCGTGTCCATTTACCAGGGTGACCAGGCACTGAGGAAGGAGAAATAATCACACTTTTCTGGGATTACTGGACACTGGCTCTGACCTGGTACTAATTCCTGGAAACCCAAAATAATACTGTGAAATAACACTTGAAATGTTGGGAAACTTGTATCTATTGCTGTGAGCTTGACGGCTTCCCAATACTTAAAAACTTTGCTGATGAATTCAGTGTTGATATTAACAAATGTGATTTTTGTGAGTGGTAAAATAAAATGTGTCAATATTTGGAAGTTCAGCATAGCTCAGCAATGCAGTTTCTCAAATGGACTAATGTATGATGCTACCTATTCATGTATGGTTAAAAGATTTATTGGATATTCAAGATAGACCAATGGATTTAAATATAACAGAGTATAAAGTTCATTGATATAGTTTCAGAATCTATATTGCAACTAACTTTTAAGAAACTATCACTTGTCAAGTTTTGGTGTAGTATCAAAATAGGACACCCACAATGATCTGAAAATGCTATGAAATATTTCTCCCTTTTCAACTATGTATCTGTGTGAGACTGGATTTCCTTCAAATTTTTAATCAAAGCAACATACTGCAACAGATTGAAATAAGAAGCAGACGTGAAAATCCAGTTGTCTTCTATTAAGTAAAATATTAAAGAGATTTATAAAGCTGTAAAATAATGCCATTCTTCCTATGTTATTGTTTTGCAAAATGTTATTTTCATTTAAAATTGGCTCATTTAAAAAATATAATGGGTTTATTATTAGTTTTTAAATTAATATATAAAGATTTAAATTTTTTTCTGTTTTAATTTCTAATATGGTAAATATTAAAGGTTATAATCCACATAAATGAAAGCTCTTCGGGGTCCTCAGTACATTTAACAGGGTAAAGGAATTCTGCCAAAAATATGAGGACTGCTGCTGTAGTACTAGGTCAGCTGCACTTGGTAAGTACATAAAATAAGCAAAGACCAAGGGCAGGCTGCAGCTAATGCTTCACTTTAAAAGGTCTAGTTTCTTTCAGATTCTAAGTACGTTTTTGCATTAGTCTTCTCAGGTTGCCATAACAAAACACCACAGACTGGTAGCTTAAACAGCAGAAATTTATTTTCTTTCAGTTCTGAAGGCTGAAAGTCCAAGATCAAGGTGGCATGAGGGTTGGTTTCTGGTGAGGGCTCTCTTCCTGGCTTGCAGATGACTGCTGTCTCACTGTGTGCTCACACGGCCTCTCCTCTGTATGCTCTGTATGCATGAACAGAGAGATTGCCTCCGGTGCTGCTGCTTCTTCTTCTTCTTCTTTTTTTATTTTTTATTTTTATTTTTTTGAGACAGAGTCTCACTTGTTGCCCAGGCTGGAGTGCAGTGGCATGATCTCAACTCACTGAAACCTCTGCCTCCCAGGTTCAAGTGATTCTTCTGCCTCAGCCTCCCAAGTAGCTGGGCCTACAGGCATGAGCCACTGCGCCCAGCTAATTTTTTAATTTTCAGTAGAGATGGGGTTTCACCATATTGGCCAGGGTGGTCTTGAACTCCTGACCTTGTGATCCGCCTGCCTCAGCCTCGCAAAGTGCTGGGATTACAGGCACGAGCCACCGCGCCCAGCCTTCTTCCTTTTCTTATAAGGACACCAGACCTGCCTGATTAAGGTCCCATCATACGGCCTCACTTAATCTTTATTATCTCCCTTAAGGCATCATCTCCAAATATAGTTACATCGGGGGTTAGGACTTCAACATATGCATTTCATTCCTCAACAGTCACCCCTGATGCTCTACCCTGGAATTCTGTCTTTCTCTAAGACAGCATTTTTTCCCTTTTAAAATTGCAGCTTAGAGACCGTTACCCCTGCCATAGGCAATGCTTGCCTAGCCACCTGTGTTGGTGTCTTCTGTTTCATATTTAAACCTTCATACAGCACTTATCACAACTCTAATTCTTTTGCTATTTGTATAGTCAGTTATTAAATGATTATCTTCCTCATCAAACTGTTAGCTCTGTGAGAACAGGGCCCATTCATCTTGTTGACCAGTGCTCAGCCCATTGTCTAGGACCTAACAAGCTCTTAAAACATATTAACTAGGTAAAGTGATGTGGAACAGAAGGAAGAATGAGGCAGAAGAAAGTTTGAGATGTCTATTGCACCCTGCTATTTATAGTACATTATTAATTATTTGTTATTATTCTCATCCTTTGCATCTCTTTTAAAATAGTTTAAGCATGTGGAATAGTATAAAAAATGACAAGTGAAATGGCTTTCAAAAATGCACATGTATTTATGGGAATAGTGTAAATACTTTAGTCTGGGAGCTGGGTGGGGAATGGTGGAGAGGAGAAATGGAGAAAAAAGAAAAAATAATAAAATAGAAGACAAGTGGCTGATAGTGGACAGTGAAGTGGGAAGTATAAGTCAGTCATTTCTGGTCACTTGCTTTTCAACATTTAAATAAAAATATAGCAAATAACAAGAAACACCCTAAGACTAAAAAGAACTAGAAAAAGGCGTCATAAAACCAGGAGATAAGATCATTTTGTGGAAAGAGTCCTCAACATTGTCAAGTGCTGAGAATAAATAGCAGCAGTGTCAAGACAAGTGAGTGACCTTTGGGCATGAGGTGCATGTCATTGCTTGCTTCACCAAGGACAATTTCACCACCATGAGGTGCCACAAAGGGGACAGATGGTGACTGCTCTGCTGGTGGAACCTTTGTACTCACTGATGTGGTTTGGCTGTGTCCCCACCCAAATCTCATCTTGAAAATTCAAGCTCCCATAATTCCCGTATGTTGTGGGAGGGACCTGGTGGGAGATAATTGAATCATGGGGGCAGTTTCCCCATATTGTTCTCATGGTAGTGAACAAGTCTCACAACATCTGATGGTTTTATAAGGGGAAACCCCTTTCACTTGATTCTCCTCTCTCTCTTGCCTGCTGCCATGTAAGATGTGCCTTTGCTCCTCTTTTGCCTTCTGCCATAACTGTGAGGCCTCCCCCGCCATGTGGAACTGTGTGAGTCCATTAAACCTCTTTTCCTTTATAGTACCCAGTCTCAGGTATATCTTTATTAGCAGTGTGAGAACAGATTAATACATTCACTTTCAGTGTTTACTTTTCTGTAACTCTCTGTAACTCCCAATAGCCGAGGGGGGGAGAGGGGGTGGCTATTGGTCCCCACCTCACGGGGGGTGAGGGC
>NW_016814421.1:530954-532674 GCF_001698545.2 Rhinopithecus bieti | reverse complement strand
GGGGGGGGGGGGGGGGGGGACCACAGGCTTGACCACCATCACCAGCAGATCCCGGAAATGCCTAAAACTTTGAGGATTTGTGACAGTCAGTGTTTGAATCCTTTCTAGATGATTGACCCATAGACTCCAATTCAGACTTTTGGCATGAACCAGGCTTTTGTTGTGTTCTCAGGGGGATGTATAGACTGGCTGAGTATATCAATTGAGATGACTCTGGCCACAGGTTACAAAATACCAAACAAGTTAAGAACAATAATTTTCTATATCTGTTGATATGTTAGGTTGGATATCTAAATTTACGTTCTTCCTTAAGCAACTAAAAATCTTGGATAAGTGGCTTAAAAAAAAATACCCTTCTTAAATGCACGGATGAGTGGAAAAGAAAGGAAGCAACTCACAGACCAAAATGCTACGTGAAGGTGGTATTACAATGAGAAATCACTGCACACTCACCAGATGAACATAACTGAAAAGTACAATGATAGAACACATTGGTTAGAACAGGAGTAACAGAAATTCTAGTACATTGTTGATAGGTGGTATAAACTGATACCACACTCTGGAAAACAATTTGATGTTACCCAGTAAAGTTGAATGTATTCTTCTAAGTCAGTGTATTAACCAGTAATTCAATCCCTAAGTATGTGCCACAGAAACTCTTGGTGATGTACATTGGGAGACTTATACAAAACTGACCACAGCTGTAGTACCAAAGAGCCTAACATTGAAATATTCTGAATGTCCATTAACAGTAATATACATAAATAAGTTGTGGAATGGTCAGAAATGGAGGACTAGGCATACTTTTTCTATCAAAGGCCAGACAGTAAACAGTTTAGGCTTTGAGATCACACAGTCTCTGTTGTAACTACCATTTCTGGTCTCTTCCACTGTAGCTTGGAGGCAGCCATAGATGACCTGTAAACACATGAGTGTGGCTATGTTATAATAAAACTTTATTTAAAAAAAGGGGGGGGGGCATGAGCGTTACTTTGCCCAATTCTGATACAACGGAATCCTATACAGCAAAATGGATGAATCTCACAAAAATGTTAAGCAAAACACATGTAAACAAACACATAAGTATGAAGCTATCCATATATGATTCAGAGACCAAACAAAACTAAACCACAGTGTTTGGGAATGCATTCAGAAAATGGCACACTAATGGAAACATGTAGGGAAGATTATCACAAGAAACAGAACAGTGGTTGATATGGTTTGGCGGGGTCCCCACCCAGATCTTATCCTGAATTCCCACCTGTTGTGGGAGGGACCTGGTGGGAGGTAATTGAATCATGGGGGCAAGTCTTTCCTGTGCTGTTCTCATGATAGTGAATAAGTCTCAGAAGGTCTGACGGTTTTAAAAAGGGGAGTTTCCCTGCACAAGCTACCTCCCTCTGCTGCCATCCATGTAAGACGTGACTTGTTCCTCCTTGCCTTCTGCCATGATTGTGAGGCCTCCCCAGCCATGTTGAACTGTAAGTCCATTAAACCCTTTTTCCTGTATAAATTACCCAGTCTCAGGGACGTCTTTATCAGCAGCATGAAAATGGAATAATAGAGTGGTGTTCTCTGGGAGGAAGGGAAAGAGACTGGGACAGGACACAGGTGACTCTTGGAGTACTTGTTTAATGCCATTTTTTCACTTGGTTGATGGTTGCCTGAGTGTTTGAATTATTATTTATTTTTGAACAGTAAATGTACCAAGAGGACATCT
>NW_016814421.1:515159-530024 GCF_001698545.2 Rhinopithecus bieti | reverse complement strand
TTTTGACATTTGTTAAAACTGAAAACAACAAAACAAAACAAAAAACAGCCTTACCACAGAAGACTTTCCCTTACATTTCGTTGGGTGGAATGCTCTCATATGCACATTTTTGAACCAATCACTGGCATAGGGAATAGAATTACTAGGCCAGCCAAAATTTATTTCTAGAAAGTAGAGATGAAGCTGGGCGTCTCTTAGAGGCTTTCACTATCTACTTGTAGGATAAAAAAGTGGGTGTCAGGGCTAATTTTTGGATAGGTAACTAACAATATATGCAGTTAGAGTTTTCTTTTAATCTAGCTAGCTAGCTGTCTCCATTTATTCATGAGAATCCTTTGAGTGTCTTTTTGTGAAGGCCACACTGGGTCTAGGAGTCATCTTGAAGACGACTCCATCAGAGCTGTCCTCTGACTTGCAGCTGAATTCCCTCTTTCCAGCTGCTGCCCTTTCCATCTATTGCCCAAAGATCATGCCAGGGCCACTAAAACAGGACCGCCACAAACCTGCCTTGCTTCTTTTCTTCCCAGTGTCTACTAAAGTTGAGATCATTATCTTCCTCATACACTCTATATGAGTCATCTTCAGTAGCCTGGAAACTAATCTTGGAAGAACATCCACAGCTGGGGAATTGGAATGGGACAAGAGAAAAGGAAAATCAGATTTTAAATAAAGGTTTTACAAAAGGGTTGGAGTGTGTTGAATGGTTACCCCTGAGACAATATGTCTAAGTCCTAATCCTCAGAACCTGTAAATGAAAACAGTTTGGGAAAGGGGTCTTTGGGGATGTAATTAAGGATCTAGATATGATATCATTCTGGATCTTATGGGTTATGTTCCAGATAATCATAACCCATAAGATACACACACACACACATACACACACACACACACACACACACACACACACACACACACACACACCACACAGAGAGAGACAGAAAGAGAGAGAGAGATCTAAGAAACTGGCTCATGTGATTGTGGGGCCTAGCAAATTGAAAATCTATAGGGCAAGGCAGCAGGCTATGAATTCAGGCAAGAAGTTGATGCTGCAAGCTGAATTAAGACTCTCTTCTCCAGGGAACCTCAGTGTTTGTTCTTAGGACTCTTGGAACTGATTGAATGAGGCCTGTCCATATTAACAAGGGTAATCTCTTTTACTTAAAGACAACCAGTGGAAGATATCAACCATATCTCCAAGATAACTTCAAAGCCACACCTAAATGCATGTTTGGTTAAATAATTTGGTAGTGTAGCCTAGACAAGTTGTCACATAAAACTAATTCTTTCAGAAGTGTTCTCCCCTACGGCCTTCAGAGGGCGTGTGGCCCTGCTAACACCTTGATTGCAGAATTCTGGCCACTGGAACAGTGAAAGAACGTATTTCTCTGTATGAAGCCACCAAGTTTGTGGTTATTGGTATGGAAGCCCAGAACGCTAATACAAGTCTAACAGGAGGGTGTGTTATGATGCCAAGATATTCTTCACATGAGGCCTTTCTCAAAAGCAGGTGATTAGTAAATAGGTACCTATTCTGTGCCATTGTGAGTCTCTTCTGGAAATGTGTTGAGTGTAGTTGACCTTGTCTTCCCTTTAAGACAATGGCCTTATGCTGGGCTTCACATTATAACCACTTGGAAAGACTAAAAAAAAGAAAAAGTAAAAAAGAAAAAAAAAATAGTGCTCTTGCTCCTTTTCCCCACTTCCTTCTGATTTCATTTGTCTGGGATGGGGCTGGGGCAAGTATGTGTTAAGAGTCCCTGTGTTGAGCCAGGTGCGGTGACTCACGCTTGTAATCCCAGCACTTTGGGAGGTCGAGGCAGGCAGATCATTTGAGGCCAGAAGTTCGAGACTAGCCTTGCCAATATGGCAAAACTCTGTCTCTACTAAAATTACAAAAAAAATTAGCCAAGTGTGGTGGCACACGTCTGTAGTCCCAGCTACTCTGGAGGCTGAGGCATGATAAACGCTTGAACCTGGGAAGATGAGATTGCAGTGAGCCAAGATCACGGCACTGCACACTCCAGCCTGGTCCACAAAGTGAGACCCTCTCTCAAAAAAAAAAAAAAAAAAAATCCCTGGGTTGATTCTAATCTGTAGTCAGGGTTGATAGCTGCTATTATAAGTCATGCAGCACCCACAGACCTTTTTTGTGCTGACCAGCACTACAACCAGGTGGAAGGAAACAGGGAAGGTACTGATGCCAGACTAAGCAGGAAGTCAGATGGATGAACAGAAGGAAATCTAGGTCTCCGAGTAGCTAATAACCACATTCACAACCTGATGATGGGGAGAGGTGAAGGGCAATGCTTAACTAAGCAGCCTCCAAGAACTCATCAATAGAGAATTGCTCTCTTCAAAGAGGGCAGGGAGTTCTGAGACAGCAGCATGAGTCACAAAATAATAGTAGCTTGGAAAAAATGAAAATTTCCTTCTCTCTTACATTCATGGAGTCCAGAATGGGAAATGCTGGGTTAGTAGGATTGAGCCTCCATGTAGGGGATCCTAAGTATTCTACTTTGATGTCCCATTGTGCCTGCTGTCTACCTCCAGGTCATCACATGACTTCTGGGGCTCAGCCCAGCAAGTCTACATTCTGGCCAGCAGAAAAGAGGAGTGACTGGAGCAAGAAGCCAAGGGCTGGCACTGGCTCTCTTAAAAGATCCTAGAAGCATCCACATAACCCTTCTGTTTATATAGAATTGGCCAAAACTTAGTCAAATGGCCATACAGTGCTTCAAGGCTAGGAAAATTAGCCTTCATTTCAAAAGTCATTCATCACTGATATGTTTGGCTCTGTGTCCCCACCCAAATCTCATCTCAAATTGTAATCCTTATGTATAAAGGGAGAGCCATATAATCTCCATGTGTTATGGGGAAGGATATGATTGGCTCACAAAGGCAGTTTCCCCCATGCCGTTCTCATGATAGTGAGTGAGTTCTCATGACATCTGATGGTTTTATAAGAGTTTGACAGTTCTTCCTTCATAGGTTCTCTTTCCTGCTGCCTTAAGAAGGATGTTCTTACTTCTTTGTTGACTTCCGTTGTGATTGTAAGTTTCCTGAGGCCTCCCCAGCCATGTGGAACTGTGAGTCAATTAAACTTCTTTCTTTTATAAATTATCCAATCTCAGGTATATATTTGTAGCAGTATGAAAACAGACTAATTCAGTACCCACAAACCTGCAGATATGGAGGACTGACTGTATTGTTTACAGCTGCTTTCAAGCTACAGTGACAGTGCACTACAACAGAAGTTGTGACAGAGACTGCATGGCTCCCAAAGCCATAAATATTTGCTATCTGCTTGTCTACAGAAAAAGTTAGCCAACTGCTGGTCTGGTGCATTTCATAAAAGAGTAAGTTGATGCTTTGCCCAAGGTCACAAGGCTTGTTAGTTAGATGGGTCCCTTGAAGTCTTGTGGCTCCAGTCAGCTCTTGCCCCCAAATGGTGATCTCTTTCACAAGTGATATCAGGGATGTTACAGACTGAAAATTTGAGTCCTCCCAAAATTTGTATGTTGAAGACCTAACCCCCAAGTGTGGCTATATTTGAAGACGGGACCTCTAAGGAAGTAATTAAGGTTAAATAAAGTCATAAGGTTAGGAGACTGATCCAATAGGTTAGTGTCTTTATAAAACGAGACACCAGGGCTGTGCATGGTGGCTCAAGCCTGTAATCCCAGCACTTTGAGAGGCCGAGACGGGCGGATCACGAGGTCAGGAGATTGAGACCAGCCTGGCTAACACGCTGAAACCCCATCTCTACTAAAAAATACAAAAAACTAGCTGGGCGAGGTGGAGGGCACCTGTAGTCCCAGCTGCTCAGGAGGCTGAGGCAGGAGAATGGCGTGAACCTGTGAGGCAGAGCTTGCAGTGAGCTGAGATCTGGCCACTGCACTCCAGCCTGGGCGACAGAGCGAGACTCCATCTCAAAAAAAAAAAAAAAAAAAAAAAAAAAGACACCATAGAACTCTCTCTCTCTCTCTGCTTGCATAAAGAAAAGGTTATGTGAGCACATAGTGGAGGTGGCCATCTGCAAACCAAAAAGAGGGTCCCTACCAGAAACTGACTTTGCCAACACCCTGATCTTGGACTTCCAGGCTCCAGAATGGCAGGAAGGAAATACCTATTGTTTAAGCCATGCACCTAGTCTGCAGTGCTTTGTTATGGCAGACGGAACACACTCATCCAAGGAAAGAGTGAGGAGGCGGAATGACCCAAGAACGTCCCTATCTCTGAAACTGACAACTTGGAGCAAAGGTCATGTGGATATGGGTCCATGCCTGCCACTGCTTTTCATAGAGGTGACACTTTACATTTCAAGACAGTAATTTATTGAAAATGGCCAAGAGTGTGGAGCAGTATATTTGGGGCAGAGATTCCTAGCTTGTTACCAAAATTCATGCTTCTCCTTTAATAACGTACACTTACTGTTTCAAATGAGCTCCCATTCAGGGACTACATTTTCCAAATGCTCCTTGCATCCAGTTGTGGCTATTTGATGAGTTTTGCCTATGTAATGTGAGCAAATGTAATTGGCATCAATCCTGAGCCAAAGCATTGACGTTTCCTCACTCTCTCCTTCCCCTTCTGCTGGCTGGCATGGCAGACCCACAGATGGAAGGAGCTTGAGGCCTCAAATCCACATGTGGAAAAAAGCTCTCACTGAACTCCAATATTAAACTGTTAAGCAGGTGAGCAGTAAATGTCTTTATTGGGTTAAGTTCAGCTTTTTTGAAACTACCCTGATTTCAAACATTCTACTATTCTATCCTGGGGTCAGGAATATAATTTACCCAAGCCTTCTATTCAGCCAGAAATTAAAATATAAATCACAAAGAAAGCATTCATTCCCTAGCATATGAATTTTTGAGTTTGCCTAGAAATAGGTTGAACAAAATAAACGATGATGATGGCAATCATGATGGTGATATTAATGATATTAGCAGCTAAGATTTCTTGAGCTTTTAACATATACCATGGTTCTAAGCAATTTTCTTTTATTCATTAATTTAATTTCTACATCAACCCAATTAGATAGGTCTTAATGTTAGCCTCACATGGTAGATGAGGAAACTAAATTCCAAGATCACAGTTATTAGGTCATAGACACAGTCCCTGAAAACTCTATTGGGTTTTGGAAAGACAACTTCTCACTTTTTTATCACTAATGAATCTGGCTTGTGGCCTTCAAACATTTTTGTTTATAGAGCCCCTAAAAGAAGTTTGGAAGATAATGTCCCTAGTGTAGATGTTTTGCAAAGATGGCCAAGTAACTCCTCTCATCCCTGTCCTACCACTCCTCTGCCATGTGATTTCAGTATCTCCTCTCATAAGCTACAGTTTATTTCCTCATCCATTGACTCTCATCTGGTTTTTGACTTGATTTAACAATTAGAATGAAAAGAAGTAAAAATGTGGAAGACTGAGCCAGATTTCAGGAGGTCTGTGGCCTCCTGGATAAAAAGGCCAGATAAAGATGTACAATCTGAAATACTGGACAATGACGGGCCACTTGGAGTGGCCAAAAACCATCATCAACTTTCAGAGGTTGATGATGTGAGGCCATCTTAGACTGTATCACAGCTAGATAATTGCACTGCATGTGTGATCCCCAATAAGACCAGCAGAACAACCTGCCAGCTGAACCCAGCCTAGAGTCCTGATCCACAGAGTAAGGAACAAACAAAATGATTGTTGTTTTAAGCCACAAAGATTTGGGAAGGTTTGTTATGCAGGAAATAATAACTGAGACAGTTTTCTTGCACACTTTTAAGGTGACATTTATAATTTTGCATTATAAATTTAAAATAGTTCAAGACATTGACATTTCTGACTTATTAGAAATACAGATATTTTCAAGTAAAGCAATTTATTCATTCTTTTAAACATATCAAATGGAATTTAAACATGACAGCATTTTAATATCCACCACTATTCCTTTAAAACACAGTCAAAAAACTCTTATTGAACCAAAAGTAGTTCTACATCCTACCTTTTCTCCTTAAATTCTTATTTCACCTCAAATTCTGATAGATATTTTTCTCTATTTTTAAATATTTTCATATTTAAAAGTCTTTACTCATCAAACACATGCACATCAAAAATGTGTAGAAAATTGAAGTTTATTTTTATTTCATTGTCACAAATAGGCCCTAATAGCTTAATGAAATTATGCTGGATTGAGCTATTATTGGAATTGTTACTAGTATACAACTGAACAAAATATATATATACAGTATAAATATTAATAATTTTAATATGTAAATGGTAAAAACCAAATCCACGGGGAAAACATGTCTAACAAGATATGCAGAAGTTTCTCTTTTTTCCCAATTTTCTCATGTCCATGGATGGATATTGCCTATTGCTTTAATAATTGAGTATTCATAACCAATTCCTACTCTTCTTTTTATATCATATGCACTGAGAAAACTTGCTCACATAAATAGGTAGGTGGGAATGGGAAGAGTTTTGCTACAGTAGCATCCCTCAATTCTCTGAATTCCTTTGAAATTGTGTAGGGATCTATCATCAAAAATTACATCTAATGATCTCTCAGCTGACAATTCGATTAAATCTTCTTCAGTGGTGATGAAAGCATAGAATTGGAAACCACCTGACTTGTAAAAGAGTTCCTTACCTAGTCATTAGAATCATTTATTTTTCTAGTTTCTGGGAAATATACCAAAAAGGCTTTACCAAGTCTGATCGAACAACTCTTAGTAATTACACCTGATATTCTGTCACTTAGGCATCTTTCAGAACAAGTTGAGAAAATGGAAATACTGTTAATTTCAATACACCTAAGCCAATACAATCTTGTTGATTAAAAAATGCTCTTATTTTTAAAGTGCTTCAAGTATCTTTTCACCAAGGCTTCAGATATAGCTCAAAAAACAACAGAGAATATCCACCATGTAAGCTAATAAAGCCCACATTTATTGCAAAATCTCATCAGCCAAATCAAATCCACTTTCAGAAAAAATTTGATTTCACTTATCAGTTCACATAAGTATTCCCCAAACAACTGTCTTTCTCGTGAATTTTAATTCTCAAAAGAAAGACAAGGCACAAAGTCTTGCTATGAGCCTTCAATATTTATTTCCGACACTCCCCTTGTTTGCCCTCATAAAACACTCCATCTCGGGGGCCTGCATTCTCCACTTGTCCCCTCTTTGTTTCATGCCCTGCAGATTTTTACACTCTGGGGTTACACACCACAGTGAGATTTGGCATGGGCAAATGGTTCATTTCATTTTCCTTTGTGACTTGGGAGAAATGGACCTGGGCACCCAGGAAAGTTAAGGATTTGGAAATCACCTCCTTTAACTATCCCTGCATGCATGCCCCCTGGAAAGTTTTTATGTACCTTAGTAAATTTGTGGAGTATGTCTAACAAATCTTGGGACAAATGTGTCTGCTGGCTAATATTAGCCAGAGGCAGTGCTCTAAAGACAAATATGAGAAGATAGACAAGTTTCCTTGTTTTTGATTTTCCTGGCGTATTATGAGAGCCCAAAAGAGAAGCCTCAGAAATCAGGGAAGACTGCCTGAAAGAGGCAACTGCAAAGCTGAATCTGGAAATCTAAGTTTTCAAAAGCTCATGGGTGATTTTTATGCTCACTGAAATGTGAGAATTACTGCTATGGATACAAGGTCTTGAAATCAAAACAGAAAGCAGGTCGGCTGTCACTATAGAAGGATCCATATTTCATGTGGCTTTGAAAGTGGGTACTTGTAAGTCATTTCGGGACTGACACCAAGGCAGAAGTTAATCCAATTCAATTGCAATGTTTATTTCTCTTTGGTTTAAGTAGAGAGGATGCCTGCCTTGTTGGTAGTGTCCCACCATCGTGCAATCACTGGGTGCCATGACTGATGGCAGCATTTATAGTCCCTACACCTGGCCACCTGCTACTTATAGTGACGAGTGGGCTGATCACCTGGAATTCTTGTCTTCCTTCCTGAACAGGTTCCAAAAACCTGGGATCTCTGAAAAACTGAAAGCAAACTCTCAGCCCCCAGAGAGGGGTATGAAAATGCCAAGCTATTTACTAGCCTTCCTTCCCCACTCATCCTTCTCCCTGCCCACCTGGCTTGCCATTGCAATTTGTACTAACTAGAAGACTTAGAAATGGGGCCTTGGCTATCTATCCTGCAAGACAGTTTCAAAGCCCCAGACCTAGATATCACACGCTTACCCAATTAAAAGCTGTCCTCCAGAGCACCTTGCCAGAGCCCCCTAAGATAACAAGCCCCTGTCTCGTCACAGCTCACACCCTCTCCTACACGAGGAGATAAGGAGATGTGTTGCTTGAACCGTATTTTTGGAAATTGCTAGTTAGTTGCAAAATGTTTCCTGAGGTAGGAAAAAAAAAAAAAAAAAAGCACCAAGGACTGTAATTATTGGATTGTTTCACTTTTGAGGCCAAGAAGCAGATGCTCAACTTTCAAGGCTTGGGCAAGTATTATCACAAGTTAACTCCTCTGCTTGCCACTCCAGCGTCCCTGCTCACTGGCTTCCTTGAAGAGGCCCACTTAGATCAGTTGAACCATTGCCTAGGATTTGGTTTGCAAGGCTCTTAAAAAAACTGGGCCATACTGTAATCTGGTGCTAATCAGATTTCAGTGTGATGTCGCCAGGAAAAATCGATATGTATAATGCTAGACTAGAAAGGTTTAGAACCAAATTCCAAAAATGAAAAATCATTCTACAAATTAGATGCCTTTTAAAATAAACTTACTTTAAATAAAATAGAGAAATTATTGCAAGTCTCTGCTCTCCTGCTTCCCATGTTTTGTCTGAGAACTGGAAAATGAATTCCCTGAGATGAGAGCTAGCCTTGTTTTGCAGTGAGAGGCAGGTAGTGTAGTAACTTGTTAAAATGTCCAACAAAGCTGGGAGAATGTAATTAAATATAATTCACTGAATGCATTTCCTCCTTTCCTTTTCGTGAAGTATATGTATTTGAGTGCCAAAATGTGCAAGGCACTGGGAAAGAAATTGTGAAAGGACCCATTTGGTTGCTGCCCTCTTGCAGTTTAATATCTATGGGGTGACCTAATATTAAACACTCCATAAAGGGTGGTTTATGCTGCCATGAGAAATGAAGGGGGCAGGTGGCCGTAGCATCACCTCGCTCAGTCTGGGCATAGGTGATTCTCAAGGAAAGCTTCCTAGAAGAAGTGATGCTCAATTTGAAACCTGTAACTTTAGCAAGCATTAGCCAGGCAGATAGGCCAAAAGTCAAGTGCAGGGAAAGAAGGTTGGGCATTGAATAGGGGAGGGTGCTCCAGACTGAGGAGACTACACTGCAGAATGCGCAGGCTCTCAGGTGACAGAGTGCATGTTTGAGGAACTAAAGTAAAAAAGATAATAATCATTATTCATTTATTTTATTTTGCCATTTATTTATTTAGTTAATTAGATGAAGTCTTGCTCTGTCACCCAGGCTGGAGTGCAGTGGTGCGATCTAGGCTCACTGCAACCTCCACTTCCTGGGTTCAAGCAATTCTCCTGACTTAGCCTCCCGAGCAGCTGAGATTACAGGCACCCGCCACCACGCCTGGCTAGTTTTTGTATTTTAAGTAGAGGTGGAGTTTCACCATGCTGACCAGGCTGGTCTCAAACTCCCGACCTTAAATGAGCCACCTGCCTTGGCCTCCAAAAGTGCTGGGATTATAGGTGTAAGCTACTGCACCCAGCCTATTCATTTATTTAAAGGTATATTTTAAAGTTTATTCTGTGCCTGGCCTGGTGCTAGGCCAGAAAACAAAGTTATGAACAAGACACAATTGTTCTAAGTATTATTAGCCAAGTATTCTTTGAACTAATATTTATCAAGTATTTGCTATGTGCCAAGCATTCAAAGCTCTTCACCTGTAGTATCTCATTTCATTCTCACAACAGCCACACGAAACAGTTGCTTTTCCTAGTGTCACTTTACAAATTAGTAAACTAAAGCACTGGAAGGATGAGTACAGTGACATACCCAAAGTCACCCTGTTGGCAGGTGGAGGATCCCAAACATGAGCTGTCAGAATCTAGAGCTCCCTTTTGGTGTATAATCATGGCAAGATTACAAGAAATAAGCTGACCAACTGTCCTAGTTTGCCTGGATATAGGGATTTTCTGGCACATGAGACTTTACGTGTTAAAACTGGGAGAAGGCCATGTAAGCATTATAGCTGAGAGGAGAGCAGGGCCATGTTTTGTAGGAGTAGTAAAACATGCTAAAGAGTTGGAAATTTATACTAATGGCAATGAAGATCCTCATGTAAGAGGACCACAAATTACACTGAGAGTTCTAAACTTCATAGCTGCATAAACTGTGAGTAGGGGTCTTATCCCCATCCCCAAATTGACTCCCATCATTCCTGGGAATTACCAAGTTGTGAATACCCATAAACTCATTAGCTACAGCAATGGTATCTCCTCTGTATTGCTCATATTCTCTCTCTGGAGTTGAAAGCTGGTTTCCCAAATATACTAACATAACCTGCTGATAAGACAAAGCTGAGTTGATTGCTTACCATGGAAAGGGAGAACTCTGCCTTATAAAGCTTTGGTAGCATATTCAAAGGCGAAAGGGAAGGTTGGAATTTTCTTGGGAATTAGAAGTTTGGTTTCAGGTGGGTCTTTCACATTGCTCTTAATTAGCAATGGGGAAAGATCAAGATACAACCGACTGGGCTCTGACGGGAACAGCAGGCTGAAGAGTTTGAGGCATAGGATTCAAAGAATCTTAGGATGTAAGTGGTCTGATGATACTTTTCATTGAAGAGTTGAAGGGTCTTTCAGGACCCCTTTAGGAAGTTCTTAATGAACAATCAAACTATTTGCCCAGGCAGGAGACCCCTGGAAAAATAAAGCCACAGTAATGAAGACGGAGAGAGAGAAAGTCACATTATTGTACACAGTAAGAGATGGTTTCTCTTCTGTGTCTAGGCTGTCCATGACAGATAGTTTTGTTTCTCATGAGCACTGATTTGTCTATCACTTCTGCCCACCACACACTTGGAAAATCTTCACTACAGCCACTTTCTTCCTGAGAACCTCAATATTGATTCTATGTGCTGGATTAAGATGCTCCAAAAAGCTTCAAATGCTCATTTTCCCAGAATGGATGATACAGGCAGGCTTCCTCCCTAAATTGTACAACACTCTGTCACCAGACCCAGTAAAGCAACTTATGCTTCTCAAACTCCGTCTTCCTGGGGGGCTCAAAACCCGCCCAAGGAAATAAGGGGTACAGACAATATCAGGCCCAAACTACTTTTCTCCCCTTCTTAGTTTCTTTCCTCTCTAGAACTTTTCTCACCTCTCACAAAAACCACATCTCCTATGTAGATGACTGGAAATCTACTGACACACTGATGGGGTGTGTTTGTGTTGCATGGTGCTGTCTAGATGAGAGCATGGGTAGAATGAATGGGGGTTGGGGTTGGGTGGAGTCAACACTAGCAAGTATCCACCCAGTGTATCCTGTGATACTTATATTATTCATTGCTCTTGGAAAACCTCCCACTTCTCTCTAATTCTACTAATACTCAATCCTTCCCATGTCACCTCTTTCATAAGATGATCAATATTAACTTCAGTATCTACTAATCTTGTCCAAATGCCCTTTGGCATTTACTTATGTTCAATTTGCTTTTCAATAATGTTCTGCCTTAAATTGTTCTAAAAATGTTCCCCCTAACATTTTATTATTAAAATTTTCAGACATACAGAAAGGTGAAAAGAATTATACAGCTTATACCCATTGCTTAGGACAGATATGAGAAAACTTTTTCTGTAAAGGGTTGAATAGTAAATCTTTTAGGCTTTGCTCGACATACGGTCTCTGTTGCAGCTACGCAGCAGTATAGCGCAAATGCACCATAGACCGTATATAAATGAGTTGGCATATGGGTGTGTTCTAATAAAACTTTATTTATAAAACAAGCATGTCCTGACCTGCAACCTAGACTGTACCATTAATGTTACTAATTTTACCATACTTGTTTTTATCATATATTCATCCATTCCTCTACATATCTCTCATCTATCACAGTTTTGATGCATTTCAAATTAAGCTCCCCTAAACACATACATCAGTTTTTATGTTTATTGTTTCACATGTACAATTATTATTTCCCCAAAAGACTGTTTTTTTTTTTTTTTTTTTTTTTCTTGAGACAGGGTCTCACTTATTGCCCAGGCTGGAGTGCAGTATCACGATCCTGTGGTCTTGAACTCCTAGACTTAAGTGATAGATCATCCCACCTTAGCCTACTGAGTAGCTAGTACTACAGATCTGTGCACCATCATGCCCAGATAATTTTTATTTTTAATATTTTTTTTGTAGAGATGGGGTCTCATTATGTGCCCAGGTAGGTCTCAAACTCCTGGGCTAATGTGATGCTCTTATCTTGGATGGCCAAAATGCTGGGATTTGTAAGTTTTGTAATAACAAAAATTATTAAGATCATCTCAAAGTCTAATGCTCTCGGAAGCCTCCCCTTATTTTCTGCAGTCAGAAGTAATTGCTACTTTTCACATGTATTCATTAATTCAACAAATATTTATCTGCGATTTTTTCAAGCACAGCTGTAAATAGGATTCAAAAATAAAGGTAGGCATTTATTGTCTAATGAAGAAACAGATATGTAAATAAACAAATACGAGGCAATTGATAATAGAGGTGGAAACAAAGATTTTAACTTAAAGAGAAAGGACATAAACAGTTCCCTGGGGGAATTAGAAGAGGCTTCTCCAGAAGTTCAAGATGGGATTAAAGAGTGAGCTGGGGCCAGGTGCAGTGGCTCACGCCTATAATCCCAGCACTTTGGGGGGTCAAGGCTGACAGATGACCTGAGGTCAGGAGTTTGAGACCAGCCTGGCCAACATGATGAAACCCCATCTCTACTAAAAGTACAAAATAATTAGCTGGGCGAGGTGCCGCATGCCTGGAATCCCAGCTACCCGGGAGTCTGAGGCAGGAGAATTGCTGGAACCCGGGAGGCAGAGGCTGCAGTGAGCTAAGATCGTGCCATTGCACTCCAGCCTGGATGACAGAGGGAGACTCTCTCTTAAAAAAAAAAAAAAAAAAAAAAAAAAAAAAAAAAAAAAAAAGTGAAAGAGTGAGCTAGGTTTCCCCGTAACACTACATTTATGTTGCACTGGTGCACTGGTGCAATGATAGATTCATAACTGGGGATTTGTTCTGCATTAAGAAACTTCTCAGAGGTCACTGTTGGAGACAACACTTATCTCTCATCCTCCTTTATCTACACTGAAGGATTTACTCTAGAGCATTCAGTCCTATTGTTGTACTTCTTACTTTATGCCAGTGACTCACCAATTTGAGCATACATGGAATCACCTGGAGGATTTGTTAAATGATAGATTACGAAACCCAATCTCAGACAGCCTGATTCAGTTGCTATGGAATGTGGACCAAGAGTCTGGATTTTAACAAGTATTCAGATGATGCTGAGTTGCTGATCCAGGGACCCCATACTTTGAGAACCATTGCTCTAAGCAATGCCATCCATCCTAGCTACTTTATTATTTATTTTATTTTATTTTTTTGTCGCCCAGGCTGGAGTGCAGTGGCGCGATCTTGGCTCACTGCAAGCTCCACCTCCCGGGTTCGCGCCATTCTCCTGCCTCAGCCTCCCGAGTAGCTGGGACGACAGGTGCCCGCCACCACAGATGGCTAATATTTTGTATTTTCAGTAGAGACGGGGTTTCAGCGTGTTAGCCAGGATGGTCTCGATCTCCTGACCTTGTGATCTGCCCGCCTTGGCCTCCCAAAGTGCTGGGATTATAGGCGTGAGTCACCACACTCAGCCTCTTTTTTTAAAAAAAAGGAAAATTTGAAGCATCTTTTGAGTATCTTCCAAGATGCTTTCTTGAAAGTTTGTACCCATTTACATCGCTATTATGAGCATACGCACATTTTGATGCTAACACTGTACCTAAATATTAATAAAAGTGGAAACAAAGAATTTGTTGCTTTTTAATAAACATTAAAAAATGATATCTTATTTTGTAGGTTACAAGTGATACGTTGATCTTTTCCTTGATGGTTCTTTAAGTTATTTGTAAAATTAAAGATTTTTGAAGGTCTCTAGGTAATTTATTGTTATTATTTTGTTTTGTGAATTCCCTAGTTACATATTTAACTCATATTTCCACAGTAGGTGGGTAGAGGGATTGGGGTATTCTAAATGATTTGTAGGAGCTCTTTTTATATTAAAAGATTTTTGACTGTATTTATTACAAATATTTTCCTATTTGGTTGTTTTCCTTTTGGTTACGTGTGCAATTTTTAATGTAAAGTTTAAGCTTAACTTATTTTGAAAAAATTGTAGACTCATGTGAAATTAAATATTTATATTGAATACATATATGTATATATTTATACCTATATATATATATATATATATATATATGTACAGGGAAGCCCTGTGTGCCCTTTACCAGCCTCCCCAGTGGTAACATCTTGAACAACTATTGTTCCATAGCAAAACCAAGAAACTGACATTGGTACAGTGTCCACAGAGCTTGGATTTTACCGTATTCCATGCACTCCTGTTTGTGCATGTATAATTCTATGCAATTTGATCACATAGAATATGTAAACGTCACCAAAATCCATATCCAGAACTGCTTCATCACCACAAGAGGCCCTCTTTCTACCCCCTTTAGCAATACCCACTATCCCCTGGCAACTACTAATTTGTTTTCTACCTCTATAATTTTGTCATCTCAAGAATGTTATTTAATGGAATCATATAGCATGCAATCTTTTGAGATTAGCTCTTTTTTTTTCTTCTTAGCACAATTTTTTTTTTTTTTTTTTTTTTTTTTTC
>NW_016814421.1:477427-514607 GCF_001698545.2 Rhinopithecus bieti | reverse complement strand
CAGCTTCATCTTCAAGCAGCTCCTTAGCACAATTTCTTCAAGGTCCATCCAAGTTTCTGCGTGTGTCAATAGTTCGCTCCTTTTCCTTGCTGAGTAGTATGCTATGACGTGTATGGGCTACAGTTTGTTTAAACGTTTACCTATTGAGGGATATATGAGTTATTTCCAAGTTTTTACTATTTTGAATGAAGCTGCTGTGATTGCTCCTTTGCAAGTTTTTGCGTGAGCATAAAATTTCATTTCTCCATCCTAGTTTTTAATATTGATAAAAGGGAAAGTTTTATCTCTATCTGTCTTACTTCTACTTCTCTGTTGGTTTCAAATTTGTGATGGGAAGAAAACAGTGTAATTTATTGAATCTCAAAACATTTACAATCATGAATACAAATTGCCTAAAATATCCTGATCCCTTATTATAAATTCTGGCTTCTCCCAGCTGCTTTCAAAAAAAAAAAAAGGAGAAGATAAAAATCGCTTTCCTTTTTTTAAAGGCCACATCTGAACTCCCCTAAATGGTGTAACTCATGTTGACCTTTTTCCTGCTGAACTACTGATCACTTGAAAGGGGAGGTTTTAGGACCTTGGCAAGCACTGCTTCTCCTTCCACAGTTCTCACCAGGTCAAGATCAGTAAGACCTCTTGAAACAAACAGCCAGCTTGAAACACCAGGATTCGAATGCATTTGTGGAGATACAGCTCCACTATCTCTGCAAAATTCTCCCTCAGTCACTTTAATCTCCTTCAGGCTTTAGTTAACATTGTGATCCCTCTAGTCAACAGCCAAGAGGCAGCACCAAGCAAGAGTGGTACACAGGTTCTGTGTTCAGCCCTCCTAAAGCGGCACACTCTGATCCTCTGACTGGCTGCAAATACTTCATATTCAGCTTCACCTATTTGTCTCATCGGTGATTCTGCTTTATTAACCTTTCCCTAGCTTCCCTGTATCTCCAGCCTTTCTCTCTCTACTTAATCTTTGCTCTAAGCCCTTGTTATCCAAAGTGAGGTGCAGGGAGCAGTGTCATCAGTGTCACTTGAGAGCTTGCTGAAAATGTTTAATCTGGCCTGGCGTGGTGGCTCACACCTGTAATCCCAGCACTGTGGGAGGCTAAGGTGGGTGGATCATTTGAGGTCAGGAGCTTGAGACCAGCCTGGCCAACATGGTGAAACCCCATCTCTCCTAAAAATACGAAAATTAGCCTGACATGGTGGCGGGCCCCTGTGGTCCCAGCTACTTGAGAGGCTGAGGGAGGAGAATGACTTGAACCCAGGAGGCGGAGGTTGCAGTGAGCCGAGATCCTGCCACTGCACAGTAGCCTGGGCTACAAGCGAGACTCTGTCTCAATAAATAAATAAATAAATAAATAAATAAATAAATAAATAAATAAACAAATAAATAAAGGAAGTGTCTAATCTGCCGAGTGTGATGGCTGGCTCATGCCTGCAATCCCAGTGACTTGGGAGGCTGAGGGGGGAGAGTCGCTTGAGGCCAGTGAGCTGTGATTGCATCACTGGGCTCCAGTCTGGGCGACAGAACTAGACTCCAACTCTTAAAAAAGAAAAAGAAAGAAAAAAGAAAAAAAAAATCTAATCTCAAGCCCTATCCCTGACCTTCTAAATCAGAGTCTACATTTTACCAAGAACTTTCAGGTGATGCATATGCATTAAAGTCTAAGAAGCTGCTCAGTTTACAGCGTGTTCAATTCTCTACCATTTTAATATATGTGCTACCAAAGTTTTCCCCACTAAAAAAACCAAAAAACAAAAAAGCAAACAAAAACAAAAAAACATATAAAAGCCCACCCTCTCATCCCTTTCTATTTACTGGCATCTCAATTCTCTTCCCTTTGTGATTCTTGAAAAGTGATTGTTGACTTCCACTCAAAGCAACGCAGGAAGTTCATAATTTGATGTAGTCTCTCAGCTCAAAACATAATGATAAATAAAATATTAAATGTAAAGTTAAAACTATTACTAGGGTTCAGAACAGAATAAAATTCTCCATGTATCAGAAAGAACAGAAACATTAAGCGGTGAGAGCAGGGCTGAACTGAAGCCACAGTTCTGTTCTGTTCTGGGTTCTAGAAGCAGGTAGCAACAGTAGGGAGTTTGACTTCTGAGAGGGATAGTGGGGGTGCAAGGGGCTTGATGCAGGGCAGTGTCAGTCTTGCTGCTTGAAGCAAGGTAGGAGACACCTCACGAAATGTCATTACAGTGTCTAAGTCTGACTCTGAACCTGGGGTCTAGGTGGTAGCAACATAGAAAGACAAAGAGGCAACATAAGAGAGAATCATAAACACACCTCTCACTCAGAATGATTCTGCAGACCAAAACTATAAAACAATAAAGAACTAAAATCAAGTTGATCCAGAATTCAAGTCAGATGAAATTAAAATAAAAAGATACAGGCCAGACATGGTGGCTCATGCCTATAATCCCAGCACTTTGGAGGCCAAGACAGGCAGATGGTTTGAGCTTAAGAGTTTGAGATCAGTCTGGGCAACATGGAGAAACCTTATCTCTACAAAAAAATACAAAAATTAGCTGGGCATGGGGGCATGTGCCTGTGGACCCAGCTATAAGGGAGGCAAATCACCTAAGCCTGGGAAGTTGAGGCTGCAGTGAACTGTGATTGTGCCACTGCACTCCAGCCTGGGCAACTGGAGAAAGACCCTCTCTCTCTCTCTCTCTCTCTCTCTCTCTCTCACACACACACAAAATACAAAAGCATAACATCTATTAAAACAAAAATAGAAATTATGAAACTAAAACAAGTGAAAATGAAACAAAATAGGTGGATACAAAAGAGCATGAGATACTGGAAGTGAAAAACATAGAAAATGAAATTGTTAAAGAACACCTCAACAAAAGAAATTAAACTGCAGATTATACATAGTTTAAGAGGCAACTACTCAATTGGAGAAAAGGAGGACACAACAACCCTATTCATTTTATGAGGCTAATATGACCTTATCACCAAAATGGAAAAGACCATTATAGGACACTCATTAAAAAATTAGAATAAACTGTTGTAAGCAGACAGGGAGGGTTTGCAGGGACTATAGGAATTTAATCAACTCAAGCAATCAGCCTGTTTTACAGCCTCCTGCTGTGCACATGGTTTTTCCTAAACCCTGTGTGGAATGCAGCCACCTAGTGTGATGGAACCAGCTCCTGACAGATGCCAGCAACTTACAGATGAACCCCAGTGAACTTTTCCTAATTATCATGCTGAAATCTCCACCCTGGGAGGAGCTATATTCTCATTACCATAACACACCACCTTTGGGCTGCTATTAAGACTCACTGCTTCTGCACCATTGGGATTCCTCCTCTACATGTGAAGATACACACTCTCCCCTCTCCATCATCCCATAAAACCCTCCTGTCACTCTCCCTGGAGGGGACACTTGCTTTAGAGAATACTGCAATAAAATGCCTCGATCAAAACCTGCATTCTCATGGAGAGTTGTTTGTTACTTGGCAGGCAAATGAATCCCGTTTTTTTGTGGGGAGGCAGGGGTAACAATATCTTAAAAAGAGTGATACAAAATAAATTTGAAAGTATTTTAAAAAATACATCACAACCAAGTAGAGTTATCTCTGAAATGCAAGGATGTTTGTATATGTTAAAAAATGTAAGCCGGGCACGGTGGCTCACGCTTGTAATCTCAGCACTTTGGGAGGCTGAGGCCGGCAGATCACGAGGTCAGGAGATCGAGACAATCCTGGCTAACACAGTGAAACCCTGTCTCTACTAAAAATACAAAAAATTATCTGGGTGTGGTGGTGTGCGCCTGTAGTCCCAGCTACTTGGGAGGCTGAGGCAGGAGAATGGCGTGAACCCGGGAGGCAGAGGTTGCAGTGAGCCAAGATTGCACCACTGCACTCCAGCCTGGATGACAGAGCGAGGCTTCTTCTCAAAGAAAAAAAAAAAAGTATTAATGTAATGCACATAATTTGGAGATTGAAGGGACAATTATAATCTCAGATGCAAAAAAAATTAAAATGTATTTAGCATAGATTGCTTGATTTGAGAAAAATTCTCAGTACTTCCAGAATAAGTTGTATCTATCAAAACAATAACTGGATAAGTGGCTCTTATGGTGAAACTTCAGAGGCACACCCATAAATGTCAAGGACAGGGCAGGCATAAGCATTGCCACTTCTTCAGCTTAATAATGTGACAAAGGTCTTAGACAAAGCAATGAAAGAAACAAAACAAACCAAAGAAATAAGCATAGCATTTGGTAGTGAAGATTTGAATAGAACAAAGATTTTATTTTGTTCCAGATGATACAATATTCTACATATAAAATCTAATAGATTTTATATGCCATTCAACTGTTAAGAGAGTTCAACTGTTGAGAGAGTTCTGCAAGTTTCTATGTTACAAGATCAACCTACAGAAACTGTTTGGATTAAAAAAATTTCGTTTTTTTTAGCAGAGTCTCCTTCTGTCACCTAGTCTGGAGTACAATGGCACGAACACTGCTCTCTGCGGCCTCGAACTCCAAGGCTCAAGCAAGCCTCCTGCCTCAGTTTCCTGAGTAGCTGGGACTACAGGCACATGCCACCATGACTGGCTAATTTCTAAAAAGTTTCTGTAGAGACAAGGTCTACTTATGTTGGCCAAACTGGTCTTGAACTCCTGACTGTATTATAGCGATACTAGAATACTACATAGCAATTAAAATGAGAGCACTAGTGACATATATCTCAATAATTACATTTCAAAAATGTGATACTGAATTAATAACAAATTGACCAATGATATACACATTAGGACACCACTTATATAAAATTTGAAAATATTCAAAACAATATTACATATATTATTATGCACATATGTAGTTTCATAATCATGCACAAAACGATCAGTATCAAACTCTCAAGATGGTGGCTGCACGGGAGTAAGGAGAAAGGAGAATGGGATAAAACAAGGGCATGTAGCAAGTTTCAGCTGCATCTGTAGTGTTTGGTTGTCTTTAATACATCTGAAACAAATCTAGCAAAATGTCAAGCTTTGAAAAAGCCGGTAAATAGGTACTTCTTAAGTTCTTTTCTATACTTTTCTTATGTTTAAAATATTTCATGGAAAATTTTATGGAGGAATCTGCTATGTTTATTTCTGTCTCTAGGTTCCTTGCTCACGGCTCTTTTATCTGCTACCCTCATGCAATCTGGTTTCCTCTCCTAATTCTCTTCAGGTCGCCTGTGGCTTCTGAGTTGCTGTTAGCCCATGGGTGCATTTCTGCTACTGTCTCACTTGGCCTATCTGATGTTTGATACTGATGTCATTCCCTTTTCCTTTCCTCCTGATAGTTACCCCTCTTCCTTCCCTCAGTTTTTGGGTTTCTTCCTAAGTTTGGCTATTTCTTGTCAGTGCCCTTTGCAGAAGGTCTGTTCTTCTCTTTGCCTCTGAAATGATCCATTTTGTACTCCTGACCTCAAGAACATGAATAACATTTGTGTTGTTGATGGTAGTAGCCAGTAAGTATATGGCAACTTGTCACCAGCAACAAGGGGAAGTCTTATTTCCACCTAAATTGTTTCTTCTCAATTGCAACCTTATCGAAGTCATTCCAGATTCTCTTTCTCCATTTACATCCAAGGAAGGGCTAAGTCCCATTGATGCCACTTCTTTCTGGCTCTCCTCACAACCTCCTGCCTGCTTCACTGAAATAACCTTCCAGAACTCTGTGACGCCTTTTCTTTGTTCCTTTTCAATTCTCACCATCACACTCATTCTTCCCCAGTCTGCCAGAGCAATCTTCGGGAAATGTGTATCTGATCCCAGGATGTTTTAATTAAAATCCATTCATGCTTCTTCATTGCTTTTAGGAAAAACTTCAAATCATTTAGGGGAGCACACAAAGTCATTGCCGAGATTTCTCGACTCTCATCTCAGACCACATCTGCAACCACTTTCCTGCTCCAGTCAACACTGCAGCTTACTTAAGCAAATGTTCTTAGTAAGGAGTTTGCATGACAGTTATCTATCACAACTTTTAAAGCTATACAAGCATTGGCCCTGTTTTAGGGGATTCTTAGTAGGTTTGGGAACACTGAGGATGAATGAAGAAAGTTCTTAAGCCATTCTAATTAATGACTGTTGTCTGAGTGCATTTAGCTGTTTCATGGCACCATGCTTCCCTTCAGGCTGTGCCATCTGCCTGGCATCTCTCCCCACCGCTTTTGATCTCAGCACAGCCTTGAAGCACATTTCTCCCTCCATATAGCTTTCTGATCTGATTAGGTACTCTTCTAAGTGCTGCCTTGGACATCTAAGCATGCTTTCTGATTTGCCTTTGGTCTCCTTGCCACATCATTCTTATCCATCCCTTCTCAGCTTCTTGAAGGCAGGAATCAGGCAATTCTTAGCACCTCACACAGTACCCAGCATACAGTGATTGCTCCAGTGATTGTATCCCTTCCTTCCTTTTCTCCTACCCTCTGTCTGAAGCACTCCCACATAGACTCAGCATTGGGATTTCCAGTTCTGGTCCCTTCTGTCCTGTTTGGACCCACTGTCACCCATTCCCAGGCATGTCTTCTGATTCTTCTTATCACACTGTAAATTAGCCCAAGCCTGAAGTTCAGAGAAGGCCAAAGGATTCGGTCAGATGAAATAGGTCAGAATGACTCTGTTCTTGTTATTTTCCATCAACCAGCCAGTCATTGTCAGTAAGCTGGGTTGACCTTTTGGGGTTGGGGCACTGTGGTAGACATGTTCCAAATAGCTTTAGTGGTTGGTCCTCTTCCTGGCTTCTAAAAGATACCTATGAATTTGACAGTAGGACTGAGAATTTTTCTATCTAGGGCAGGATAAATAGAAGGAAAAGCTTAAGAGAGGGGCTAATCCATAGTCTTTTAAGCAAATATTTTTTTCCTCACATCTTCTTTGCACGAATCTGCAAGCCATTGATCTGTTATGTTCTCCCTTCCACAGATATGTTATTCAGGCTGTAAAATTAAAACACACATAAATTACTTAACAGTTTTATGATATTGAGTTAATTAGATAAAACTCTCATGAAAACATTTGGCAAATAACACAGAATTCTTTCTGCTATAATTTATTGAATGTGTGAAACACAGGTTTTCAATCAGCCTTCAGTCTGGACAGAGAAAGAACACTCCAAGGCCAACTGATTTTGAAATCCAGACCCTGGGGTCAATCCGACCATGCTTATAAACAATTCTACAATTAAAAAAAAACAAACAAACAGTAAAACGTGAACACAGGACTTAGGTCTAGCCAATCAGTATATTCTATCCTCCTAAATGTTGTCTATAAATCAAGGTTAGACACGATCCAAACCAACCAATAATATCCAACCCCAGAAGTTGAATTTGCATCATAGGGAAAGAAAATCTCTTTTACCTCTGACAATACTAACTGTAAGGATAACTTATGTTAGAGCTTCTCTGAACCCCAATAGAGAAAATTATTTCAAGAATAAAGTTACTAAATGTGTAAGATTATATATGTATACACATATAATAATATATAATTCTTCTGTATATAATAAATTTTCTGTATCAGAAAAAGAGAGAAGTTAAGACAAAGAAAGAGAGAGAGAGAGAGAGAGAGAGAGAGAGACTTGTCATATCTTTTGAGATCCCCTTATAAATCAGAGCAACCCCTGAACTTTACTTGAGCCAATAAATTTTCTCCTTACCTAAACGAATTAGAGATGTTTTCTTCCCATGCAGCTTAAAGAATACTAGCCATTGGAGAAAAAGTATTAATTTTACAGAGGGAGAAAATTTAAGGATTTATTGAAAGCCACATGGCTGGGTAATGAGATAGTTCAGCAGTGATGCCGCCAACCACTTCAAAGTCTTCATCTGCAGCACCGACTCGTGCCCGTGAGTCAGCCCTTTCCCTCAGGGGTGTGACGGGCTATACTAGGGCCTTTAATCTCAGCAAGCTACCTGCTGCCATAACGTCTTATATTAATCCATTTTTATACTGCTATGAAGAAATACCTGAGACTAGGCAATTTCTAAAGAAAAAGAGGTTTAATGGACTCACAGTTCCACATGGCTGGGGATGCCTCACAATTATGGTGGAAGGCAAAGGAAGAGCAAAGGCACATCTTACTTGGCAGCAGGCAGGAGAGTGTGTGCAGGGGAACTGCCCTTTATAAAACCATCAGACCTTGTGAGACTTATTCACCATCATAAGAACAGCATGGGAAAACCCTGCCCCCTTGATTCAATCACTTCCCATCTGGTCCCTCCCAAGACATGTGGGGATTATGGAAGCTACAACTCAAAATGAGATTTGGGTGGGACACAGCCAAACCATATCACATCTCCAGGTGCAGGCAAAGCTAAATGCTCTAAAGCTTCACTTTCCTGTTCTTTCAGTTTTCAGTTGTCCAGCAACAGTCTCAATATACCTCATATCTTCAGACTCCTTAATCAACTTTATTATTCATCACCATATGATTAAGTATCTGATGATCCCCTTTTTAAATAACCCCATAAATCTGACTATTTGACTATCTTCCAAATCCTTCTACAATCCTCCCAGAACTTCTGCCCTACTTCCTTACCTCTCTTTCTTTCATCAACTAATTTAATAAGGCTTTTTGTCTCTAACAATCCCCAGCAATTGCTGTCACTTATTTAGGTCACCTACATCTTGCAAAGCCAACTCTCCATCCTCATACTATCTGAATTCTCGATGGCAATTGACACGAATGGCCACTGTTTCCTTCCTGAAGCTTTTTTTTTTTTTTTGGCAACTTGCACTTAAAGTTTTCTTCTATATTTCATGGGCTTGTTACTCTCAATCACTTTGCCAGCTCCTCTTCTTCCCCCAAGCCTCCAAATGCTGGAGTGCCTCCAGGGCATTGTCTTCAGACTTTTTTCCTCACTATCAGCAATTTATTTCCAGGTGGTCCCAGGTTGTCCTATGACTCCATATTTATGTCTCCAGCCTGGTTCTCTCCCCTGAGCTTCAGATGCCTATTCAACATCTCAAGTAGGATATCTACCCATTTCACTGTCCCTTCTGTTTGGAATAAATTCCCTTCAAACAGAGGCATGATTGTCTCCTTCTTATCAGTTAAATCTCAACATAAATGCCATTTCCTCAATAAGGCTTTCTCTGACCATTCTAATTAAGTTATTACTCCTTCATAGCCCCTGGCAATCATTCTCCATTACTTCATCATATACACACATATATATACACACACAATATACTATATATACTTTACTGTTATACTATATATATACTATATATATAATACTATATATATAAAATACTATATATATATTTTTGAGGTACAGTCTCAGTCTGTTGTCCAGGCTTGAGTACAGTGGCACAATCATAGCTCACTGCAGCCTCGAACTCCTGGGCTAAAGTCATCCTCCCACCTCAGCCTCTCAAGTAGCTGGGACTATAAGTGTGAGCCACTATGCCCAGATAATTTTTAAAATTTTTATTATTTGTAGAGATGGGGTCTCACTATGTTTCACAGGCTGGTCTTAAACTCCTGGCCACAAGCAATCCTCCCATTATAGCCTTCCAAAGTGCTGGCTGGGATTATACACATGAGCCACCATGCCTGGCCATTTATGCAATTTTTTAAAAATTTGCCTTCATTTTTATCTTATGCTGGAATATATATGATTTGTTAACTTGTTTACATGTTTTGTATGTTTCCTCCTTGTATCAGCTAGCTATTGCTATATAACAAGTTACCCCAGTGCTCAATGGCTTACAACAGTATACATTTCTTATAATATATTGCTTCTTATTCATAAGTCTACGGTTTATCAGAGTATTTCTTCTGGTTGTGGCTGAGCTCACTCATCTGTCAGCTTCAGAAGGTTTTCTGGCTCTCCTCTGGGGTACTTTGCCTCTCCCCTGTGTCTTCTGTCATCCTCCAGTAGGCTGCCATGGGCTTTTTTTTTTTTTTTTTTTTTTTTTTGAGGCGGAGTCTCACTCTGTCGCCCGGACTGGAGTGCAGTGGCCGGATCTCAGCTCACTGCAAGCTCCACCTCCCGGGTTTACGCCATTCTCCTGCCTCAGCCTCCCGAGGAGCTGGGACTACAGGCGCCCGCCACCTCGCCCGGCTAGTTTTTGTATTTTTTTTTTTTTAGTAGAGACGGGGTTTCACCGTGTTAGCCAGGATGGTCTACGATCTCCTGACCTCGTGATCCGCCCGTCTCGGCCTCCCAAAGTGCTGGGATTACAGGCTTGAGCCACCGCGCCCGGCCTGCCATGGGCTTTTTAAAATGACAGTGACAGAATCTGAGAGATGGCATAGAAGTGTGTAAGGCCTTTTGAAGGTTAGACTCAGAACTGTCCTACTGTCACTACTACCTCCGCCACAGCCTAATAGCTAAGACAAATCCCAAGACCAAACTCAGAGTCAGTGTGGAAGAGCACTACCAAAGGGCACAGGTGAAAGTAATGTAAAAAATTGAAGCCACAATCAAACAGACCCCTTATGAGGACTTAAGCTCTTTGAGAACAAGTGCCTTATCTTCTTGTTTGTATCCTTAGCACTTACAATAGTGCCAGGCAGTGAGAGAGAGAGAGAGGGAGAGAAAGAGAGAGAGATATTGATTCTGACTGATTAGAAGTTTGGACTCCTTGCTTGGAGTCAAATTCTCTCTTTCCCTTCTGCATTGCCTGTGAACTTTTTGCCTGTGTATTTTATACTATGTATATAACACACTCAATGGATGTAGTTCCTTTTTAAAAGAGAAGATATGAGCTGAAAGAAACTGATGGAGGTTTATAGGATTTCCCCCAGGAGAGGCTGACACCTAACTAAAGGGAGGATTACTTGGGGAATGGAGAGTGGGAGGGTTTGGAGAGGATGAGGAAAATAAGGCATTGCTATAATGCAAGCTCCATAAATACAAGGATGGTATCTCCATAATTCATGGCTATGCCAATGCCAAGTTCAGTGCCTTGCACATTAGGTGGCCATCACTGGCCATCATTTAATGTTAATTAAATGAGTAAATGAGCAATATGTCTGTTTGTGTTCAGGAAGCCAAAGTAAGTTATGGGATGTAATACACATACCTCTGGAGAATGACTATGGGAAGGAAGACCTGAAGTGGAAATACAGAAGTTCTGAACTCAGATCAGACATATGGAGAGGGAGACTTTATTTCCTTGAGATGTCTTAGAGTAGAACAAGGGATTTCAGAGGCATAGGAGAAAGGACGAAGGAGAGGAAGACATTTGAAACTTAGGGTGAGACTTGACAGAAGATGCGGGAGTAGGGAGTTGATTATCAAGAAAGAAGGAATGCTTGTGCTGGGGTCTCAGGGAGAAGGCAAAAGAATAAGTCAGCAAAGTTTGGCTTAGATCCATGCCATTCCATCAGGAACCATCAGTATGAGCCTCTCTTGTCCTCTCCCCGAACTTTTTCAAATGTCTTCATGTCCTAGACCAGCCTGAAACACTCTGAAATGAATTTGACATACCCTAACTTAAGACCTGTGCATACAAATTCAAGTTCCGGGCTGGGTTTGGTGTTTGGGGCCACCCAGATTTGGGGTGGGGCCAGAGGTATTTTGAATGTCTTCTTTGTTCAAGTTTACCATATGTACTTAATCAGGTTGGTGTTGTGGCCTCGATGCCATCCCCCATATTTCCTGAGTGAGGCCAAAGCCTCTGTTGGTGATTTTAAAGCTCCAAGAGGCCCTGGGTGGCACTGGGCTGGGGCCCATGAAGGTGAAGTCAAGTTAGCTTGGAACTGAGAATTATTATTCCCAGCTCCTGCCTCTTTCATATTAAGCAACTAATATTTGTGCCATCCTCGGAGGACACAGGGAATCACGCACATCGATACACATGGGCACCAGATGACTTGGACACAGAGCTGTCTTGGCTGGTTTTAGCTTCCCTTTAAAACCCCAGTGAAAGCAAGCATATAATTGTTCAGAACTTTTGTCACATTCTATATGAATTTAACAGAGAAGACCCTCACTTTTCTTTACCACAGCACTAGACTTCCTTTTCTAGCTAGGGATTTTAAAAATTGGAAGGAAATAAAAAGAACATCATATTGACTCTCTTTAGCCTCAGTTTCTACATCTGTAAAGACAGGGATGGTTATACCCATTCTGCAGATATGCTCTGCTAGAAATCATAAATACAATGATTTCTAGTCACACAAGAGGCATTCAACCAATGGTGGATACTTTTGCTATTGTCGTCATCATTATCATCTTTATCATCATCATCATCATCATCATCATCATCATCATCATCATCTACACAGAGAAGTTAGACTCAGAAAAACTGGATGACTTGTTAAATATGGTGGAGTTACAAAAACTTGTAACAGATAGCCGCATGGATCACTTGGGTTGCTTCCCTGCTAAAGCCTATCCTTTGTAACAACAGTATCTCACACTTTGTATTGCTTGCTATTTCCCTGAGCATTTTCAATCTCCTTTGGTGCATCAGTCAGAAAAGCCTGTATTATGTTGCAGTAACAGGCAATCTCAAAAATCTTTATGACTGAAATTAACAAATGTCCATTTTTCATTCCTGTTACATGTCCATTATAACTTGGCAGAGCTCTGCGATCATCAGATTTACTCAGGAATCCAGGATGATGGAGCCAGCACTATCTTGATTGTTGAATAATGTGCCAGAGGGAAAGAGAGCTCTGGGAGGTCTAGAACTGACAATTCAATGCTCTGGTTTGGATGTGGCCCCTGTTAGTTCTGCTCACAACTCCTTGGTTACAACTAATCACATGACCCTACTCATCATAAACGGACAGGTGGTGCAAACTCACCATATGCCTGGAAAGTAGAAAGCTAGAAATTATTGAGCATTGATGATAGGTATATTATGCTATCACAACTACTCTTTGAGGTGGGGAGAACAAATGTCATTTTTCAGTTATTCTGTAAAAGGAAAATTAGACCCAGAAAGGAAGGACTGTCAATTACACGGATGGAAGGGAAGTAAGGGTATTTTTGCTGATGAGAAATAAGGTCCCATATCCTTCAAAAGTGCTATAGAAGTTTTGGCATCTCCTTATTTCCCACACACTTCCCATTATTTCTGCTACAAACTACTACCCTGCCCAACCAACTTGTTACTCTCTATTTGCTTACACATTTAACCAAACATTTGCAAACCTTTTTTTTTTTCTTGTGGAAATGTATAAAAGCAAAGAAATGTAGAGTTGTAAGGAATACTAGAAACGAGTTTTTTGATTATCTGTTGCTTTATAGTCAACTTTCCCAAAGCTTAGTCATTCAAAGGAACCATTTTATTTTATTCAGAGATGTAGGCCACAGATTCAGGATAGATTTGGATCGATGGTTCAACTCCAATCCACATAACAACAGTTGTGGTAGTGCCTAAAGAAGCCACTTCCAAAACGGCTTCCTCAATCATGTGTCTGGTGCCTTGGGGACCCTTGACTTTTCTCTTTCTTCCTGTAATGCTTCTTATCCTCCAAGACCCCTCAGTGGAGTTTGAGCTTCTCGCAGCAAGGTGGCCTCTGAGCAGTTAGACTTTTTACATGAAAGCTCAGGGTTCCAAGGATGAGTCTTTCAATGATCCAGCTTCAGAAGTTCAACAATGTCATTTCTACTGCATTCAGTTGATCAAGCAAGTCAGTAAGGGAGCCCCGATTCAAAGGAAGGGGATTAGACACTTTATCCTTATGGAAGACAGCCCAAAGATAAAGGGTTGCTGAATGTTTTGCCAAAGTTGTGTTGTTGTGTTGGCAAAATGCCACATACCAAAAGGTTTAGAAATGCTGAATGTTTTGCCAAAGTTTAACAGGTCTCTGTATTCCCCATCTGATCTCCTGACATTGACCCAATCTCCCCTTTCTCTCTTACAAACTATAGACTTCCTCTGGGCCTGAGGTTTTTTTGTCATAAAAATATAAAACTGAAAAGGTGATCCCTGAGGTTACTTCGTCTCTAACATATATTTAGCGATTCCTATAATATCCATCTCTCCTTCAAATTTTGCTTAAAATTCTCCTTCTGTAGAAGATCTTCTGATGAATAAAATCTGGATTTAATCACACACTCTCCATTAGTGAATTTCCTCAGCACACATGTGAGTGGCTCTTGCACTAAAATCAAGTTCTGTACTTGCTTTAATGTGTCACAAGCCCCGATTGCCAGCAACTTCATCTGACATTGATATCTTCCTTCCACGAATTCCTATTACATTTTTAGTTGAAACCACAGAATTTGGCATTTGAGAACATGGTGTCTTGCATTGCTTTTAAATTGTTTCATGTGTACATGCAAGTTATGTCTTGCCAACTGGACTTTTAAACTCTTCACAGTCACTCTCCATGCTTTATTCTTTTAAGAATTTATCACAGTAATGGGTGAAAGAAGGGTGTAATAACTGCTCATTGATGATGTTTGTGTTTCCCTTTATGCTCTTAAACATTAGTTTGTTTGTCATTTCCTTTTTGGTTAGTTTATCAAGAGCAGAAGCCTTCTTTATTTCATTGGTATCTCTCCAGATAATTAGACACTCAGTGGTGCAGCATTCATGACATACATTTTCTACATTTTCCAGGATAGCTTCTTCTATCTGATTTACTAACCCAAGGGTCATACCTACACCAAGAAACTTTCGCTGAAATCCTGATTGTCTACTTGTAAATGCTTCAGCGTTTTCTTATAAAACAAAAATGTCATTATCAAACCAAGAATTGGAATATTGATGTAATAACAGCATTTAATATAGTTCACAGTGAAACATTCATTTTGGTAATGATTTTAATATGGTTTTATTTTGATCCAATCTAGAATCACACATTACATTTAGTTGTCATGGTTCTTTAAACTCCTTTAATCTTCATGAAATCAAGACATTTGAAGATTCCAGGACCCCCTTCTTTTTGGTAGGATATCTCCCAGCATTTATGATTAGATACAGGTCAAGCAACTTGGGCAGGTGAACTACATGAGGGTTGTTGTGTAACTCCCACTGCCTCCCTTAAGGAGGCACCTCATCTCAGTTTGTCCCTTATCAGTTATACTAAATTTGAATACTTGATTATGATGGTATTTACCTGATTTTTCCATTTAAAAGGCACTTCTTCCTCTTTAGAAACAATAATTCAACTCTGGGGTGATATTTTGAAATTATTTGTATAACCCATTCTCCTACAGCTTTTCATCTGATGTCTTTATCCACCAATGATCCCTGGCAGACTTAATTATTCCATTGACTACATTGCGTTTTTAGCTGCTATTTCAATCCCGTTTATAGCATCATTATAAATCTGTAACTCCTTTCTTTATTCAAGATACTATAACTTTTTACCACAATTACCTTTTTATGCTCAGTTTTTTCCACATTTAGTCAATGAGAGCTTCTTCAAGCTGGATCTTGACCATTTTTGACCTGTCCTATCCGATTTTGAGACAGTCTTTGATTTATAATATCAGATTTCTGGGGTGACCTTGTACTTTTTCTACCCCTGACCTATTATCTGCCATTTTCTCACTGATACATTATCCTTTTAATAAAGAATGGTAATTAGAAACCAAGATCTGAATTTTAAGTGTCTCACTGCTACTGAAGTCCATTGCCTGCAGGTAATTTTGGTAAGCAGAACTTGTGTGTGTGTGTGTGTGTGTGTGTGTGTGTGTGTGTCTGTGAGTGTGTGTATTTAAATTACCTCCAATATAAAAAAAATTCCACAGGGTTTAAAAATTATTTTTATTTATTTTATATTGTCTCTCCCTTCTCCCAAAGGCAGAAGCTCTGTTCCCAAACATGTCAGTATGTATGCTTATCTATTCTACTTAGAATACACAGAACACAGTTTTGAAATCTTCTTTTGATATCATTACCAACAACCAAATTATTAAATAAGGTTCAGTATTTTTATATTTCTTTGAAAATCTTCTTGTCACTAGCATACATTCCACTAAGGTTTATGATCAAGTTACTATGTTCAAAAGTATAGGAATTAATTTATCTTTTCCTGTGTGCTTGTACACATAGCACACAGTAGTAGTGAGAAGCCTAAACTCAGATCTTGGTTTCTGATTACCATTGTTTACACCAATTTGATGTACAGTTAAGTATATCTGTTTCTGCTTGTGTGCAATTGTAGAGATGGCTTTTCACATCTTTGAAATTTTAAATTTATTTTGAGTCTATTAAATATGTACAGGGTTAAAGGGTTCAAATGTATGAACTCTATATTAAAAATTATAGTCAGTGGCTTCACTTGTATACCCAAAACTTCCACCCCATTTCTAACCACTTTCTTGTTAACTATTTTGATTAGTTTGCACTTTGTTTTCTTGTGTCTCTTTTGCAAACTTTAATGTATACATGTATAATTTCTCCTCCTTTCTTACACAAAAACACACCACGCAGTCCTTTGTAACTTACTTTTCCACCTATCAATATATTCTAGAAATAGTTCCAAATCAGTTAATGGAGATCTTCTTCATTAATATTATTATTATGATTATTTTTGGAGACAGAATCTGCTCCCTCGCCCAGGCTGGAGTGCAGTGGCATGATCTTGGCTCACTGCAACTTCTGCCTCCTGGTTTCAAGTGATTCTTGTGCCTCAACCTCCCAAGTATCTGAGACTACAGGCGCATGCCACCACGCCCAGCAATTTTTTTTTTTTTTTGTATTTTTGGTGGAGATGGGTTTTCACTATGTCACTCGAACTACTGACCTCAGGTGATCTGTCGCCCTTGGCCTCCCAAAGTATTGGGATTACAGGCATGAGCCAATGCACCCAGTCCTTCCTCATTAATTTTAATAATGCAGAGAATTTCATGGTTGTTCCATAGTTTATTCATGGTTGTTCCATAGTTCACAATTGTTCCAGAGTTTATTCATAGGTTGAGATTTCTTTCTTCATAGTACCATTCTGGTTTTTCAGATTTAATCTTCCATGACAGTTAAAAAAAAGAGTTATTTCCTGGTTTTGTCTGTCATAAAAATAACTTTAATAATAGAAAGTATAGTGGGGAAAAAAGGGGGATTTTTCTCTATGTTGTAGCTTCAACCCAAATCACATTGAAACACATTTCTCAGCTTCAAGGTCACTTTCTGACAGTAGGGTGTGTACAATCAATCCAGGGGTATGGCTGGTAGAGTTGACTATTCTGAGAACAAATGGGTCAGAAAACACAATTATAGAGTAAGGCTTAGACATGATGTAAAAGATGTGCCAGAGATGTGCTATCTGCTCTTATTGATGCACAAGATATACAAGGCCTTGGCTTATATGGCTGGTTTCCAACATTCCAATAATATTAAGTGATTATATGAGATGTATTGTTGAAAAAAACCCAATTCTTGTTTCATAAAATGTATATTATGGAACAAATAGAATTTTTAAAACTCAACTTTATTTGCAGTCATTTCAAGTGCGAATATGATGGGTTTTGACAAGTATGCAAACCCATGTAACCTTCATCTTGATTTATATATATTGCATTTCCATAACTATAAAATGTTCTTTATGCTTCTTGTAGTCAACCCCACTCTCTCACCCAGGCTCTAGGTGTCCACTGCTCTGCTTTCTGTCACTATAGATTAGATGTGTTATTTTTAGAATTTTATATCATTGGAATCACATAGCATGTGTTCTTTTTGTCTGACTTCTTTCACTCAGTAACAAGTTTTTGAGTTTGTTCCTATTTATTTTGAGTAGAATTCTATTATGTAGCTACATCTTAGTAGTTTGTGTCTATCCAACTTTTGATGGATTTGGGCTGTTTCTAGTTTGGGGCAATTATAAATAAAACTGCTATAACAAGTCTTACTATGATATGTGTTTTCATTTCTCTTGGGTAAATACCTAAGTGTGAATTGATAAGTTGTAAAATAAGCATATGTTTAACTTTTTAAGAAGCTGCCAAACTGTTTTACATTTTCACCTGAAATGCATGAAACTTCCTGGTAATTCTCATCCTTGCCAACATGTAGTATTGTCAGTCTTCTGAAATTTAGCTATTTTGTTGAGTATGTAGTAGGAGCTAGTTGCATTTTTAATTTGTGATGACTAATGATGTTGAGCATCTGTTCTGTACTTATTGGCCGTTTAAAAATTTTCTTTTGGCAATGATTGTTGAAATCTTTTGTCTGTTAAAACATTTTAAAATCTTTTACTGAGTGGTAAAAGGTGTTTCTTTTCCTTTCTATTCTAGAAGTCATTTGTTAAATATATGTAGGGCAAGTATTTTTTCCATCTTTGGTTTGCCCTTTTATTATCTTACAGGTGAATTTTGATGAGTAGAAGTTTTTTGAAGAAGTCTACCATCAATTTTTTTCTTCTAGTTATTTTCTCTCTCTCTCTTACTCTTGAGTGTGTGTGTCCTAAGAAATTTTTTTGCCTACTTTAGTTTGGAAAATTTTCTTCTATGTGTTTATCTAAAAGTTTTATAGTTTTATTAGGTTTATAATCCATTTTGAGTTAAATTGTGTGCATGATATGAGGTAATGTTTAAAGTTCTTCTAATATATACATATGAAAATCCAATTGTTCTAGACATCATTTTACCATATAATCTAGTTTAACACCACCAGTAGTAAATCATGTTGGCATTAGGTATTACTGATACGAAGTGATAAAAATGGCCCATCATCTTTGTGACATTCTTCTCTGAAATCCATAGCTCTGTCTACTTAAGAGAAAACATTAGAAAAATCAAATTAAAGGATATTATGCCAAGCACCTGAAAATTATTACTTAAAACATCATGAAAAACAAAAATGTAGAAACTTTCATGGATTGGAGATGACAAAGGAGACTTGACTACTAAATGCAATGTGGTATCCTTGATTGGATTCTGGAACAGAAAAAGGACATTAGTGGAAATATTGGTGAAATCCAAGTGAAGCCTACACTTTAGTTAATAGTATTGTAGTACTATTGTAGTTAATAGTGTTGTACTACAACATGGATACAATTACTATTGTATCTATATTGATTCATTTAGTTTTGATACATGTGTTTTAGTCATGTAAGATATTCACATTAGGAGAAGCTAGGTGAAGCACATATGATAATTCTTTCTACAAATCTTGCCACTTTTCTGCAAATCTAAAGTTATTTTAAAACTAAAAAGTTTTTTAAAATGATGTCTTCTGATCCATTAACATGTGTCCACATCCAAATCTCATGTTAAATTGGAAGAGGGGCCTGGTGAGGGGTGATTAAATCATGGGGTGAATTTCCCCTTGCTGTCGTAGGGATAGTAAGTTCTCGTAAGATCTGATGGTTGAAAAGGTGTGGCACTTCCCCTCCACGCTCTCTCTCCTGTCACCATGTGAAGAAGGTCCTTGCTTCCCCTTCACCTTCTGCCATGACTGTAAGTTTCCTGAGGCCTCCCAGTCATACTTTCTGTTAAGCCTATGGAACTGTGAGTCAATTGAACTTCTTTTCTTCATAAATTATCGAGTCTCATGTAGTTTTTTATAGCAGTGTGAAAGTGGATTAATACACATGGTATATCTCTCTATTTATTTAGGTCTTAGAAATTTTTTTTCAGTGCCATATTTTATAGTTTTTAGTATAGTTTTACATTTTTTTTATTAAATGTAACCCTGAACATTTTGTTTTGGGGATATATTTTAAGTAGTAGCTTTTAAGAATTTTATTTCCCAATTGATTATTGTTAGTATTAAGTAGAAATATAAAATGCAATTAATTCATGTATATTGATGTTGTGTCCTGCAAACTTGCCAAATACATTTATTAGTGCTTGCTAGTCACTTTAAAAATGGATTTGAAAGGATTTTCTATATACACCTTATTATCTTCAGCAAATAAAAAACATTTTACTTGCTCTTCTCCAATCTGTATGCCTTTTATCTCATTTCCTTGCCTTATTGAACCAGCTAGGACTTCCAAAGCAATAATAATAGAAGGGGTCAATACCAATTTTTTTGCCTTTCTCAATCTTAGGGAAGAAACAGTGAGTCTTTCATTATTAAGTATGCTGTTAGCTCTACGTTTCTTATAGATGCTCTTTATGAGATTTGGGATATTTTCTCTTCTTCGTAGTCTGTTGAGCATTTTTACTATAAATGAATATTAAATTTGTCACATGATTTCCTTGGATCTATTGAAGTGATCATATTATTTCTCTAACATGTTAATGTACTGAATTACATTGATTTTTTGAATGTTAAAACAACTTTGCATTCTTGGGATCAATATCACAATGCATTATCCTTGTTATCCATTACTGGATTTAAAATTGCTAATGTTAATAATTTACATATGTGTGTTTGTGAGGGATATTGTTCTGAAGCTCACCTGTAATATCTGGTTTTCATATCAAGGTAGTGTTAATTTATAAAATGTGATGAGAAGTGTTCCTTCTCTATTTTCTGACAAATATTAGGTAGGATTGGTATTATTACTTCCTTAATTATCAGATTGATTTCACCAGAGAAGCCATCTGGTCATGGAATTTTCTTAGTAGGAATTTTAAGATAATTAAATGAATTTACTTAATATATATAGGGCTATTTGATTACTAAATTTCTTTTATATCAGATTTGGTAGTTTTTGTTTTTTAAGGAATTTGCTTATTTCATCTAAGTTGTTTAACTTAATGGCATGTAGGTTTTTATAATATTCTCTTATTAGTTTTGTAATATCTGTAGGGTCTGTGGTGATGACTCCCTTTTTCATTTCTGATATTGGTAATTTGTGTCTTCTCTTTCTTTCCCTATTTTTGATCCTTCCAGCTATATATTTATCAATAAACCTGATTTCAATCTTTTTTGATAAATACATATAGGTAGAAATATAAAACACATTTAAAATGAATGATACAGAAGTCATAGTTATTTAAAATATTGAAATTAATTTTAATTGAATTTTATAAAATGTAAATATACTGAAGATAAAATTTATTTTGAGAAAGGCTTGTGGTTTGTTTCATTTTTGAAAGCTTTTCTGGTTTCCAGTAAAATTAGATGATCTATAATCTAGTTTCAATATTCTTGGGTCAGTCTTGGCCTAGAACTTTATGCCATTGTCTCCTGGCATTTGTTGCAGAAGCTTCAAATAAGTCTGATACTTTTCCCTTATCAGTTATTTTCTTTTTCTATCTGAATACCTGAAGCAATCATTCTTTATTCTTGATTTTCAATAGCTTAACTAGGATAGATTGCAGTGCTGGATGTTACTTATCAGATTTTCTGATAACATGATATGTGCTCTTTGTTAAGGTAATTTTCTTATATTGTGTTTATTAATGTATCTTGCCTTCTAGTTTTTGGCTTTCATCCTTTAGAGATACTAGTTATTTTTAATGTATGTTCATCTATAATTTTATAATCCAATATCTCTAATCTTAACATTTTTTAATGTTATTGATAGATTTTTCTGTAATATTCAGTTTCTTGCTGTTTCTTATTTCCCATATCTGTTATGGTATTCTTTTAATCTTCAGTTGATTTCCTTAGCTCTAAAGTCTGTCTTTTCTTCTCATTCTTCTGTTTAACATCTTGTCTTCGAGCTCTTGTTTTTTCAATTTTGTGTTGATATTAAATTGTCTTAGTTGTTACTAAGCAATTTTAAGTATATTTAATTATTTTTGACTTGCCTCTTCTTCTAGGTTGTGATCTTTATGCACACTTTGCATCATGTATTCTTTTGTAGTTTTATGCTGTTTTTCTCTGTATAACTTGCTGTTTTTCTCTATATTTCTCATGCTTGGGCAGCTCTCTCCTGATCTTCGATTAATTCCATTACTGTGTGACTCACTTCTTAACTCTATTTCCCCTCTCTCTTCTCTCTCCTTCTTCATTCTAAGACACAAGCTGAGGGTTGGGTATGTCTCACTTTTCACATTTGTGTAGCTTGGGCACATGGCAGTGTCGAGGCAGGCATTTTAAAAAAAAATCTGAATTTCCTTTCTTCTCTGAGATAGTCTTAAAGTATCATACAGAAGTTTATTCTACCTAAATTTGTTGCTCATCCTACTCACACAAGGGAATATTCTCAGGTTTTAAGTTCTTTCTCAGTTCAACGTGAGTCCTAGAGAATTTCACTTCTCACACGGAGAGACAGCCCCACTTTTTCCTTTTCTTTAGTTCTTTAGTTCCCTTCTCCCCCTTCCACTAGTCAGAAGCAGGGAAACATTAGGCTATGATTCAATATCTTTCTCTATGATTTTTTTAAATCAGGGAAATAATATGACTTTGGGGGTGGGAAGTGGGGTGACATTAGGACAAACTTCCTGAATCCCTACTCTCAAATACACTGTTTCTTTCTTAGGCCATCAGTTTTAAAGTTCAACATATTATGTTACTCCTTGCTTGGTTGCAGTTGTCAGATTTTTGTTGTTTTTTAAAATAATTTTATTTATGTCTTTAGCTATTAAAGGAGCGAAAGAATATTCTAGTCATCATCTTAACATGGAAATTATCCCTTCATTTTCCCCCTTGGTTATAAAATCAACTCATGCCCATAAAGGAAAATATATAAAACAGATAAAAAGAAGAGAGAGAGAGAGAGAAACAAAGAAAATATTATCTATAATTCCATAATTTTGAGATAATGAGTATTATAATTTCAACATATTGCAGCTTTTTCTACAAAATATATTTAAAACTAAAACTTAGATTATAATGTGTTTAAAAGTTTTTTGCTTTCTTCATTTGATTTATTTTACTATACCATTTTGCTTTTTTAAAAAATATGGTTTAAAGTCTACAGATATTTTATATATGAATTTTCCAGAATTTTGCCTATTCTTAATGTGCTACTTGATTAGGTAATCTCTATTTTCAATATTGTAAAATGATGCTGCAATGACCATCTTTATTTACAAACCTTCATCTGTCAATTTATTTCAGTGGGACACAGTCCTAAAATTGAAATCATTACATCCAAATTTTACAATTGGAAAAATCTTCTAATGCACTTGCCAATTTCTTTGTCCAGAAAATGTTGACCTGGCCTAAACAGTACTAAGGAAGAATGTCTGCCTTACCTTGCCCTCCTCACCTCAATCTTACCTTGCTATTTAAGGATTTATTTTTTGCTTGCCCTTGTGGCATAGAACAGGAATTTGTACACAGTAGGTGCTCAGTGAATGCTTGACTGATGAGCTTTCCCTCTTAGTTTAAAATGTAATGCCTTAGTCTAAACCTTAGTGGATGGTTGAAGGCAGCTACTTATGAGGTAAAATCTAGGCAGCCTGAGAGGTGACCTCTGTACCCTGCTTCAATTATTAACCTCTTTTAGAATCTTTTAGGCAGGCATATACTGTCCAAGGAGAGTGGAAAAGTGAGGCAGGAAGCTGAGAGCCTAGGGCCACTTTGGAGTGCAGCCTGATCCTACTGGTTGATGACTGTATACTGAGAAACTGAGATTCATCCTTAGACTAGCTGTATGGATATAGACCTGACCTATCTCTTGGCTTGGCCTTGATAGAGGTATTTTTCATTAAGCTCTGATTCCTTTACTCCCTGAGCATACACCTTTAATGTGTAATGCAGCAATGCATTCCAGGAAGTGCCAGCACCAAGGTGGTCACTGCTGTTCTCAGAAGCCAGATCTCAGGCTACCTAAAAGGCAGTTTATTGTTGAGTTGTTGGATTTCCAGTCTAGTTTACATGCTGATAATGCCCTTTCATTAAAATACTTGTTTAATGAAACCGCATTGTAGTTGTGTGTGCAGTGCATGCAACATAATGTGTACAGTGCATTCTAATAGCTCCTGAAGTCACACTGATGAGTGAGGCAAAGTCTCTCTTCTCATTTGGCTGAAAATACTTCTTTTCTCAAAGGTATAGCAGAAGAGTGAGTAAAATACTATGTCAGATTGTGAAAACCAAAGCTAAAAGTCATACAGGTGCATGGGGGAGAAACCACTAACCAGACATCCCTGGCAGCACAGAGCAGGGCTATCCCAGGAGAGCAATGAACACAATATTCATACTCCTTTCTCCTGCCTCCCCAAGTTTCTTAACTACTCACTGTATTAGTCTGTTCTTATGCTGCGAGTAAAGACATATATGAGATTGGGTAATTTATAAAGGAAAGAGGTTTAATTGACTCACAGTTCAGCATGGCTGAGGAGGCCTCAGGAAACTTACAACCATGGCAGAAGGGGAAGTAAACATGTCCTTCTTCACGTGATGGCAGGAAGGAAAAGTGCAGAGTGAAGTGGGGCGGAAAGCCCTTATAAAACCATCAGATACTGTGAATATTCACTTATTATCAGGAGTACAGCATGGAGATAACTGCCCCCATGATTCAATTATCTCTCACTGAGTCTCTCCCATGAGACATGGGGATTATGGGAAATACAATTCAAGATGAGATTTGGGTGAGGACACAGAGCCAAACCATAAAATTCTGCCCCTGACCTCTCCCAAATCGCATGTCCTCACATTTTAAAACATAATCATGCCCTTCCAACAGTTCCCCCAAAGTCTTAACTGATTCCAGCATTAACTCAAAAGTCCAAGTCCAAAGTCTCATCTGAGACAAGACAAGTCCCCTCTGTCTATGAGCCTGTAAAGTCAAAAGCAAGTTAGTTACTTCTTACATACAATGAGAGTACAGGCATTTGGTAAATACATCCATTTCAAATGGGAGAAATTGGCCAAAACAAAGGGACCACAGATCCCATGCAAGTCCAAAACCCTATAGGGATGTCATTAAACATTAACGTTCCAAAATGATCTTTCTTGACTCTGTGTCTCACATCCAGGTACCATAGATGCAAGCAGTGGGCACCCATGACCTTGGACAGCTCCACCTCTGTGGCTTTGCAGGGTACGACACACCTCCTGGCTGCTTTCACAAGTTGGCATTGAGTATCTGCAGCTTTTCCAGGCACACAGTGCAAGCTGTCAGTGGATCTACCACTCTGGGGTCTGGAGGGTGGTGGCCCTCTTCTCACAGCTCTACTAGGCAGTGCCCCAGTGGGGACTCTGTGTGGGGGCTCCGACCCCACATTTCCCTGCTGCACTGCCCTAGCAGAGGTCCTCCATGAAGGCTCCACCACTGCAGCAAACTTCTACCTGGACACGGGCTGTTTCCATTTATGCTATTAAATCTAGGCAGAGGTCCCCAAACCTCAATTATTGACTTCCACGCACCCACAGGCCCAACACCACGTGGAAGCTACCAAGGTTTCGGGCTTGCACCCTCTGAAGAAATAGCCTGAGCTATACATTGGCCCCTTTTAGCCCCAGCTGGAGTGGCTGGGATGCAGGGCACAAAGTTCCAAGGCTGCACATAGCAAGAGGCCCCAGGACCTGGCCCAGGAAACCACTTTTCCGTCCTAGGCCACAGGGCCTGTGATGAGAGGGACTATCATGAAGGTACCTGACATGCCCTGGAGACATTTTCCCCACTGTCTTGGTGATTAACATTCAGCTCCTCACTACTTATGCAAATTTCTACAACTGGCTTGAACTTCTCCCCAGAAAATGGTTTTTTCTTTTCTATTGTATTGGCAGGCTGCAAATTTCCCAGACTTTTATGCTCTGCTTGCTCTTGAACATTATCGCCACTTAGAAATTTCTTCCGCCAGATACCCTAAATCATTTCTCTTAAGTTCAAAGTTCCACAGATCTCTAAAGCAGGGACAAAATGCTGCCAGTCTCTTTGCATAGCAAGAGTGATCTTTACTCCAGTTTCCAAAAGTTCCTCATCGCCATCTGAGACCACCTCAGCCTGGACTTTATTGTCCATATCACTATCAGCATTTTGCTCAAAGCCATTCAACAAGTCTCTAGGAAGTTTCAAAGTTTCCCACCTTTTCCTATTTTCTTCTGAGCCCTCCAAACTGTCCCAACCTCTGCCTATTATCCAGTTCCAAAGTCATTTCCACATTTTCAGGTATCTTTACAGCAGCACTCCACTCTCTGAAGTACCAATTTTCTGTATTAGACTGTTCTCATGCTGCTAATAAAGACATAACTGAGACTGGGTAATTTATAAAAGGAAGAATTTTAATTGACTCACAGTTCAGCATGGTGGGGAGGCCTCGGGAAACTTACAATCATAGCAGAAGGGGAAGCAAACATGTCCTTCTTCCCATGATGGCAGAAAGGAGAAGTGCAGAGAGAAGGATGGGGAAGGCTCTTATAAAACTATCAGATTTCATAAGAACTCAGTCATATCATGAGAACAGCATGGAGGTATCATGACCCCATGATTCAATTACTCTCCACCAGTTCCCTCCCATGACATGTGAAGATTATGGGAACTACAATTCAAGATGAGATTCGGGTGAGGACACAGTCAAACCACATCACGGACAAAGAGGTTGTGATGAGATCTTGATGGAGAAATGTAATGAAGGAGCAGGTGGAGAAGTGTACTAATTAGGCAGAGTGCGTATGATGGGCTGATTTCAGCTTCCCATGTCTTAGCATCCCCTGGCAAAGCTAAACTTTTCTTTCTAGCAACACTGGCTAGGGAGGCCTTTTAATTTCTGAAACTTCCTTTTCATTCCTTTGCATTTTGTTTTCTTTCTCATTTGTTCTTGAGCTCTGCTAGCATTTTTAAAAAGTGTCTCACTGTCACTTAGTCATATCATTTCTAATATTTTTCTAATTCTAATTTATGTTTCTCTTTCATTCCTTCTATTGTTTTCTTAATGTCCGTTAGCTTGTGTTGAAATACTAGGTTGTGACTTATCTCTGCTTCATGGCCATATTTTTTGGCATGTCTCAATTTTCTGTAAGTTTGCAGTTCTGAGTTATTCTATAGTTTGTGGTAATCAGAATAAAGAGGCCCCCAAAAATGTTCATGATGTCTTAGTTCTCAGAAACTGTGGATATGTTGGATATGTGGATGTTCATGTCCTAATTCTCAAAAGCTGTGGATACAAGGAAAAGGGGTATTAAGTTCATATGTAGAATTGTTTGCTTATCAGCTGATCTTAAGTTGGGGGGGGCTTATTGTGGATTATCTGGGTGGGCACAATATAGTCACAAGCATCCTTTAAACTAGAAGAGGGAGGCAGAAGAGGATCAGAGTCAGAAATATTTGGAGATGAAGGAAGTGGCTATGTGCACAAGGATGCAGGTGACCTCCAGAAGATGGAAAAGGCAAGGAAACAGGCTTTTCCCCAGAGCCTCCAGAAGGCACACAACCCTGCCAACACCTTGATTTCATCCAGTGAGACCCCTGCTGGGCTTCTGACTTCCAGATCTGAACAATAATACATCTGTGTGTTTTGTCATCAAATTGGTGGTAATTTGTTACAGCAGCAAAAGGAAACTAACATATCCTTTTAGAATATCTTTACATGGGGTTCCGGTGCAATTATTTTCTGTTATCTACTGGACATAAGATGTACTTTCCAATTCTGGTGAGAAAAAGCTGCTGGGCTTGTTTTGGTATCCCCAACCTCTAGCAGGCTATGTCACAGTGGAGGCAAGTCCATGGGGTTATGATCGATTCTTCTGAGAAGGAGTTGAAAGGACAGTGTCCTGTCATTTTCATTTATTTATTTATTTATTTATTTATTTATTTATTTATTTAAAGAAACAGAGTCTTCTCTGTCACTCAGGCTGGAGTGCAGTGGTGCAATCACAGCTCACTGCAGCCTTTACCTCCTGGGCTCAAGTGATCCTCCTGTCTCAGCTTCCCAAGTAGTTGGTACTACAGGTATGCATCACCATGCCCAGTTAATTTTTTTGTTTTTTCATAGAGACAGGGTTTCGCTATGTTGCCCAGGCTGGTCTTGAACTCATGGCTTTAAGAGATCCTTCCACCTCAGGTTCCCAAAGTGCTGGAATTACAGGACAGAGCCCCATTGTTGTTATCGTTAACATCATAGGAAGTATTTTACTTTGCTCAGACTTTGAGTTGGAGACAAAATGGACATTGGATAATTTCTCAATTCCTTTTTGTCGTCTGTGTCTTTATAAACTGGACTAATCCCTTCTAATTTTCTTTGAGAAAACAGAAAGTGAGAAAAGCAGGAGAAGGAAGCGTGGTGCGTGGGAGAAAAGCAAGACAGAGGAAATGCTGTGGAGAGCAGTGCCATGCTTATCAGCCCAGGCGAGGCGTCAGGGTCAGTCTCACTCCATCTCCCCTACACCCTCCTGACTTTCACTTTTAAAATCCATGTGTGGCCTGAGAGTTCTGGAAATCATTCAGACTTTTGCATTTTGACTGAGTTTTCAAACAAGTAGTTCTTATGTTAAAAGATCCAAGCCAGAGCATTGATACCATATGTTCCACCTCTCATCTTTGCTGTTCAAGGCACGGGTGCACACACACACACACACACACACACACACACACACACCTATGAGTTACGTGGACTAGCTGAAGGCAAAATTTCTGTCATAGACTGACGAGCCTGGTGGAATATATAAAGAGTGTTTCTTTATGTGCATCTTATGCTGAAGTCATGCAAATGAATTCAAGTAAAAAGACGAGTTCCAAAAAGCAGCATCAAGGCGTCTGGATGCAGCTTGCTTATTACATTCACTTGCCTGTTGTTCAGGCCATTGCCGATTTGCACCTGCAATTACCTCTTCACACCTGGGAGTGCACAGGTTTTGTTGATTCCATTTCAGGAATGCTCAGCCTACGTGTTTCCCAGAATAAAGAGCCTTCTAGATCTCTGAATTTAAATACCAAGGTGACAATTACTTGTGTTCTTGATTGTTTAAAAAAGAAATTGGGAAAAAGGGCAAAAAAAGAGAAGCCAAAAAAGCAAAAGGAAAAGTGAGAAAAATCTCTTACTACCTTCCGAGGAACCAAATGTACAAATCTGAGAACCCTGAGCCTCTGCTGCTTTTAAGTATCAACCAAACTCAACCCGTACTCACAAGGTACAGTAATTCCATGAACAGCTCTCAGGATAGCCTGTGTCATTTTCTACAAAGGCTGTTGGAAATCATTTACACTGTGAGGTTCTTTGTGGTGATAACAAGATATTCAAAAGGAAAATGAGTCTGAGATAATCTTCAAAAGGTTCCCAAGTGACATCTGCTCCCACTATCTAGAAGATGCCTCTGGAAGAAAGCAGATGCAAACATGTCAGTTTAGGTTTTTGAGACTGACATGATTTTTTGCACCTGTGCTTGAAGTTGCCTGTTATTTCTGAATGAGAGGAATTACATGAGATGAGACAGAAATTCGGCAGATGTCGTAGGTCAGATAGCTCTATCATTTGCTGGCCAAGTTCAAATGAACCATACCTTTCAATAGGTCAGGAATATTTTTTCCATCTGGGTTTCTTCACACATAGTTGAGTGTTGTGGAGATCTAGGAGACCCAATATTAGCTCCAAAATGCACAGATAAATGATAAACATAGAAAGCACTTTCCTGTGGCCTCTGAGTACTTTGTAAATCTAAGAAACAGTGGTATGTCTCTAAGTCACAGGATGCTAGATTAAGACAACCATTATTTAGGATAGGAGGCTTTACTAAAATCATAAAATCATATGTAGGTACTTAAAATTGCGTGCTTTTATTAATAAGAATAATTGTTTAAAAGTACAGACTTAACTATACTGAGTATATGCTAAGTCCTTTACATGCAATTGCTCAGTGCAAACTTCTCAAAAATTCAGTGAGGTTGGGACTATTAATAACAACATTTCACAGATCGTGACATGGAAGCTTGAACTCAAGTACCTTCACCAAGAAGTCACTAGGATTAAGTTGTTGAAAAAGTATTTGAATTCAATGGGCCTGACTCCAGAGAACATGCCCTTGGACACTGTAGAGAATTCACAAATATATATTCCCAGAGAGAAGGATAGTCTTAGTCAATTTTTAAATCTTAGATTCAATATTTGACATTATTGACCTAATACTGACTTGAAGCCACCAGGAAGCTGTGGTTGGGACAAGTTAATTGAGAGAGATTCATTCTCAGAACATGGCGTTATTTTCAAAATGTACTTTATAGGTACTTTATGTGTGTACAAGCATCCTTGATATTCCCTAAGCAGTCCATAGACTAGCTAATAATGTAATAAATTTATGCACGGGAACCTTAGCAGTTTCTCCATGGACCCATGGAATGAGTGGCTAAGACTCAAACTGAATTTCCTCCATTTCACTCAGCGGAATGATCAAGGAATGTAGAATGACTCCAGGAAACCAGAGGTCAGTTGAAAAGCTATATTTTCACATGGATTTCTTTCAGAAGGTAGACATCAGAGTGAAACAAGGTGTACCTGGAATTATTCCACCTAAGACTGGGCACATCATTGGAAAATATTTCTTTGGAGAACATTTGTGCTGTGTCAGTTTTTCAGTTGGAGAAATTTTGTTCCTGCTTTCCCTATTTGCTGAAAGAGACTGTAAATTCACAGTAGCAGATGGCACCTTCTCTGAAACATAGCTCTGCAGACCTGCAGAGCACCAAGGAACAGGCTTAAGGCCAGGCAAAGTCAGTGCTCAAACTGCATTTTGAAGGGACAATGCGTGGGTTTAGCAACATTGTCTCGTTCTTCAACTCAGTAGGTGTTTATTGAGTGTCTATTTGACAAAGATGCTGTGCTATGGTTTGCTGCTGGGGCCAGGGGATAATTGAAAGATGTGCAAGAGGAGTTATCCCTTTCTGCAGAAAACTTAGATTTGGTATGTAAAATGGATGCATTGTCCACTAACCATCATGCAAACGTAAGTGCCAGATAGAGCTACAGCTATGGCTGACTGTCTAAGAGATAAGAGTGTATAATCTTGTCTGGTGGTTTCTGATAACAACGGCACTAGAGAAAACACCAAGGTGTTGCATAGCAGAGACATTTGCTTGGGTAAATCACAAGATGTTGTGAGTGATTAGATGTCAAGGGCTTAGCCCAATTAGGGCAAGCATAGTGATACTGAGGCTGTAGTTTACAGGCAGCAGCCATGTTCCACACGCAAGTTATTGGCTTCAAAGGCAGATAGAACTAAAGATGCGTGGAAGATGCCTAACAAATGTATGGTAAGAGAGATGGAGCCATGAGCCCTCTGCACATAGGAATTCACCATTAGTATTACTTCATCCAACGTGATTATCTGCTTATAACAGCAGGTCAGAAATGAAAACATGAGGGGAAATATTGTGCTGGAGTGTAAAGAATGATGGGGCTAGAAGTCTTATTTTTTATTTTATTTTGAGACAGGGTCTTCCTTGTCACCCAGGCTGGAGTGCAGTGGCACGATCAAGCTCACTGCAGCCTCGATCTCCCAGGCTCAAACAATCCTCCCACCTCAGCCTCCCAAGAAGCTAGGACTACAGGTATGCACCATCACACCTGGCTATCTTTTTATTTTTATAGTAGAGACAAGGTCTTGCTATGTTGCTCCAGCTGGTGTTGAACTCCTGAGCTCAACCAGCCCTCCCATCTTGGCCTCCCAAAGTGTTGGGATTACAGGCGTGAGTCCCTGCAACTGACAGAGGACTAATTTTTGTACCCGATTCATTCTTTCATTCATTCATTTACTCTATGGTCATTAACAGATATTGCACTTAGCACTGGGGACACAGACAGAATTAGCCTCAGTCTCCCATTTATTTATTTACTATTACAAAATAAAAGATAAGCAAATATGTTCCACCTCAGACCAAGTGGGATGCAGAGTAATTTCAGCATGTTTGTTTTTGTTTACCAAGATCCTCAGCATCGAAACAAAGCTAGCCTTGGTAATCAATCCCTAGGAAATATATATGATAATCTCTCCAATCTAGAAGCCAAATGGGTCTTTTGTTCAATTGTTTTCTACAGCCATGTAAAGTTCAATTTTCCCCCGTCCTTTCCCATGTTCCATCAATAATATGTGTTTGGGCTTTTCTCATCTTTTGGACCAGCTGATTATTTCTCACTCTGACTGGTTTAACAAATTTGTCTTTAAAACAGGGGCTTTAAAATGTAATGATGCTGAAAAATACAGCACATGAAAGGGTGTATATGAACGAGTAAACGGTCAAAACATTTTGGGGCACCTGATGAAGGCTTGCTTTTCATATGCTCTGTGATTGCAATGTCTCCAATAATGACATCTGTCATTACTCTGCACTTCTCCCCCTCTTCTGTTGTTCATCATAACAGATCTGTTTTCTATTTCATGGATATTGATTTTTCAACAATCGTCAGGGTTGTTGGTTTAGCAACTTCCTGTGTCTCCAGACAAGATTATGTGGAGAGTGTGCCTAGCCCTGCAAAGCACTGTTCGAGAGCACTGGGACCGATCATGATACTCACAGTGTATGAACAAAGCAGGAGAGAGAATGGCTTGTATTTCCCAAAGGGTGGGAACATACTTGGTGCTCAACTTCCCGGGAGTGGGGGAGAACCAGTGGAATGTCCTAGGGAGGCCAACCTTGGCAGGCTCCATGCCTCCTGACAGCTAAAGCATTTATGGCGGAACATCTTAGAAAGTTGGAACTTTGTGAAAAATGACTGCAGGAAGTCTTTTCCAGGAAATAGAAAGTCTTTGCTGACTTAAGTTAGCAAATCCCAGATATAACACATCTCTTAAGCCAATGTGTCAGGGTAGCTGATAGTCTGAGTGTATTCCTTTATCATGAACACACTCGGAACATTGGTTAACATTGCCTTTCTTCAAACCTGTTTTGAGGTTTCTTGTATGGCCAGTAACTATAATTGATTAATATCCCTGTCATGTCCCTATGTTGTGTGAACAGAGAGGATTGTGGATTGTGGGATATGGGCGGTCAAAGGGACTTAGAGATAAAGTAGCCCAAACTCTTTATCTTCTAGATGAGTAGATAAGGCCAGAAACACTAAATAACTTCCTGAAAGGCACAATTTGTCAAGGACAGTGTTAGGATGAGAGGGCAGGCTTCCTAAGTCCTTGTCAAGCCAGATCTTTCATTTGCAATGTGCCAACACTCCACATGGCATGGTAATATGGAGTTCTTCTCCAGCCTCAGCTACTTCCCAGCTACTGAAACCTACTTAGTAAAACATTGCTTTGGGGTCCTGAATTGACTATCATGTCAATATTTTAGTGGAGCATCCCAAATTATATTTATTTAATATTAGTGGATTACTATACTTTTCTATTCAAGCAACTTGAACACTTGTTTTTTTTTTTTTTTTTGAGACAGGGTGTATTAGTTCATTTTCAACAAAACAAAGTTTAATTGGGCTTACAGTTCCACGTGGTTGGGGAGGCCTCAAAATCATGGTGGGAGGAGAAAGGCACTTGCTGTACAGCAGTGGCAGGACAAAAATGAAGAAACAAAAGCAGAAACCCCTGATAAACCCATCAGATCTCGTGAGACTTATTCACTGTCATGAGAATAGGATGGGAAAGACCAGCCGCCATGATTCAATTACCTCCCCCTGGACCCCTCTCACAACACGTGGGAATTCTGGGAGATACAATTCAAGTTGAGATTTGGGTGGGGACATAGCCAAACCATATCATTCTGCCACTGGCCCCTCCAAATCTCATGCCTTCACATTTCAAAACCAATCATGCCTTCCCGACAGTCCCCCAAAGTCTTATTTCAGCATTAACCTAAAGGTGCACAGTTCAAAATCTTATCTGAGACAAGGCAAGTCCCTTCTGCCTACGAGCCTGTAAAATCAAAAGCAAGCTAGTTACTTCCTAGATACAATGCGGGTATAGGTTTTGAGTAAATTCAGCCATACCAAATAGAAGAAATTGGCCAAAACAAAGGGGCTACAGGGCCCAAGCAAGTCTGAAATCCAGCAGGGCAGTCATATTTTAAAGCTCCAAAATGATCTTCTTTGACTCCAGGTCTCACATCCAGGTCACAGTGATGTGGGTTCTCGTGGTCTTGGGCAGCTCCATCCCTGTGGCTTTGCAGGGTACAGCCTCCCTCCTGGCTGATTTCACTGGCTGGCATTGAGTGTCTGCAGCTTTCCCAGGTATACATTGCAAGCTGTCGGTGGATTTACCGTTCTGGGATCTGGAACATGGTGGCCGTCTTCTCACAGCTCCAATATGCAGTGCTCTAGTAGGGACTCTGTATGAGGGCTCTGACCCCACATTTCCCTTCTACACTACCCTAGCAGAGGTTCTTCATGAGGCCCTTGCCCCTGCAACAAACTTTTGCCTGGGTATCCAGGCGTTTCCACACATCTTCTGAAATCTAGGCAGAGGTTTCCAAACCTCAGTTCTTGACTTCTGTGCACCTGCATGCTCAACACCAGGTGGAAGCTGCCAAGGCTTGAGGCTTCCACTCTCTGAAGCCAGAGCCCGAGCTCTATGTTGGCCCCTTTCATCCATGGCTGGGGTGGCTGGGACACAGGGCACCAAGTCCCTAGGCTGCACGAAACCACTCTTTCCTCCTGGGCCTCAGAGCCTGTGCTGACATGGCCTGGAGACATTTTCCCCATGGTCTTGGGGATTAACATTAGGCTCCATGCTACTTATGCAAATTTCTGCAGCTGGCTTGAATTTCTCCTCAAAAAATGGGTTTTTCTTTTCTACTGCATCGTCAGGCGGCAAATTTTCTGAACTTTTATGCTCTGTTTCCCTTTTAAAATGGAATGCTTTTAACAGAACCCAAGTCACATTTCAAATGCTTTGCTGCTTAGAAATTTCTTCTGCCAGATACCCTAAATCATCTCTCTCAAGTTCAAAATTCCACAAATCTCTAGGGCAGGGGCAAAATGCCACTAGTCTCTTTGCTGAAACATAACAAGGGTCACCTTTGCTCCAGTTCCCAGCAAGTTCCTCATCTCCATCTGAGACCACCTCAGCCTGGACCTTATTGTTCATATCACTATAGCATTTTTGTCAAAGCCATTCAACAAGTCTGTAGGACGTTCCAAACTTTCCCACATTTTCCTGCCTTCTGAGCCCTCCAAACTGTTCCAGCCTCTGCCTGTTACCCAGTTTCAAAGTTGCTTCCACATTTTTTGGTATTATTTTAGCAATGGCCCACTCTGCTGGTACCAATTTATTGTATTAGTTCGTTTTCATGCTGGCTGATAAAGACATACTTGAAACTGGAAACAAAAAAAGGTTTAATTGGACTTACAGTTCCACATGGCTGGGAAGGCCTCAGAATCATGGTGGGGGGTGAAAGGCACAAGGTGGGAGGAGGGCAGAGGGGTGAGATGGGGGGCGGGCTGTCTCTTCCAAGACTGTTGTGCACCGCCTCCCATCCTCTTGGCATCTTCCCTGGTTCCCTCTGTGGCATCAGTTCCCTATAGGCTCCAACCTACTCTGAGCTCTCAGCACCTCATGTCAAGCCTGCCCCATGCCTGTCTGATGATCCCAGAGCTCCTGTGACACCAGGGTGCATGAGGTACCTGTGGGTTTAGCTCTCATACAAGAATAATCAAAGTGACAGGAGTTGAAACCCCACGAAGCAACCCTTTGCCAATGGGAGACAGAAGCTTCCAGACAAATGCTTCTCTTTTGTATCAGTTAAGTGGCTGGTTCTGAGACTCACTTCACGGGGCTTTTCAGGAGCCCCACATGGAGTGATGAGGTCTGCAGTGGGCCCACCCCCCAGGGCAAGCTTGCTGTGTCTTTCTATCCTTCTGTCTTTCCCTCTTCCACTGCTCATGGTTGCTCCCTGAGGACACGTCCCAAATGAACCGTCTGACAAGCCCCAGTCTCAGGCACTGCTTTGGGAAGGGGCACCCTGGCTAAAAGAGGACCCTGTCCTAACTGTGACCTGATATAATAGACTTCACATTTAGCCAGTCCAGAGCTTTAGTGAAGGTTCACTGGGCAGGACTGTGGAGTGAGTGAAATTCTGCCTGAGGCAGCTGAGGGCTGAGAGACTGTGTGTGGTTTAGGGGGAAGGGGGTTTGGAAGGTGGAAAGTGAGGTTCTCAGCCTCCCTCTTGGACTCCCCACTCCCACAGCAATCAGGGCTCTGAGGAGCAGTGTGGCCGTGAGCTACAATCCCCCTATGTCCACTGACACTGAAAGATTGCATTTGGCTGGAGAAAGCTCAAGTATATCTGTGTTTAATGGTCAAATGTTCAAAATGCAGATTATAGGAAAGTCAAGGACAGCATGGCAGCCCCTGAACCTTTAGAAGTCTAGGACTATCTGTATCCCCCATAGTTTTCGCACAAGGAATAGATTAGACCACATCGAGAGTTGTTGCGTCTGCAGGCATCATGTCCTTGCAAAGCACTGAGGTGTTCAAGAGCACTGGTGGAGGCTGAGGGAGGAAGAGATACGTCTGCCTGTATGTGTGGGTTGCATGAGTTTAATTTTCCTTGATTCAAATCATTTTGGGAAATGACTCAGGTAAGGTGGAGATTAGGCAAATAGAGAAGATGGTCTGAATTGATATCATTGACCACATATTTATTACCCCAGCCCCTCATCTCTCTCTCTCTCTCTCTCTCTCTCTCTCTCTCTCTCTCTCACACACACACACACACACACACACATACACACTAAATAATAGGGCAAGAGAAGAAGCTTCAGAGGAGAAGAGGGGGTTTGCTTTCTTTTTAAAAATTTTTTTTTATTATACTTTAAGTTGTAGAGTACATGTGCACAAGGTGCAGATTTGTTACATATGTATACATGTGTCATGTTGGTGTGCTGCACCCATTAACTCATCATTTACATTAGGTATATCTCCTAATGCTATCCGTCCCCTCTCCCCCTACCCCACAACAGGCCCCAGTATGTGATATTCCCCACCCTGTGTCCAAGTGTTCTCATTGTTCAATTCCCACCTGTGAGTGAGAACATGCATGTGTTTGGTTTTGCGTCCTTGCGATAGTGGGCTCAGAATGATGGTTTCCAGCTTCATCCATGTCCCTACAAAGGACATGAACTCCTCCTTTTTTATGGCTACATAGTATTCGATGGTGTATATGTGACACATTTTCTTAATCCAGTCTATCATTGATGGACATTTGGGTTGGTTCCAAGTCTTTGCTATTGTGAATAGTGCCACAATAAACATATCTGTGCATGTGTCTTTATAGCAGCATGATTTATAATCCTTTGGGTATATACCCAGTAATGGGATGGCTGGGTCAAATGGTATTTCTAGTTCTAGATTCTTGAGCAGCTGCCACACTGTCTTCTACAATGGTTGAACTAGTTTACAGTCCCACCAACAGTGTAAAAGGGTTCCTATTTCTCCACATCTTCTCCAGCACCTGTTGTTTCCTGACTTTTTAATGATTGCCATTCTAACTGGTGTGAGATGGTATCTCATTGTGGTTTTGATTTGCATTTCTCTGATGGCCAGTGATGATGAGCATTTTTTCATGTGTCTGTTGGC
>NW_016814421.1:450008-473902 GCF_001698545.2 Rhinopithecus bieti | reverse complement strand
GATACACATACCAGAATCTCTGGGACACATTTAAAGCAGTGTGTAGAGGGAAATTTATAGCACTAAATGCCCACAAGAGAAAGCAGGAAAGATCTAAAATTGACACCCTAACATCACAATTAAAAGAACTAGAGAGGCAAGCCCAAACACATTCAAAAACTAGCAGAAGGCAAGAAATAATTAAGATCAGAGCAGAACTGAAGGAGATAGAGACACAAAAAACCCTTCAAAAAATCAATGAATCCAGGAGCTGGTTTTTTGAAAAGATCAACAAAATTGATGGACCACTAGCAAGACTAATAAAGAAGAAAAGAGAGAAGAATCAATAGATCCAATAAAAAATGATAACGGGGATATCACCACCGATCCCACAGAAATACAAACTACCATCAGAGAATACTATAAACACCTCTACGCAAATAAACTAGAAAATCTTGGAAAAAAATGGATAAATTCCTGGACACATACACCCTCCCAAGACTAAACCAGGAAGAAGTCGAATCCCTGAATAGATCAGTTACGGGCTCTGAAATTGTGGCAATAATTAATAGCCTACCAACCGAAAAAAGTCCAGGACCAGACTAATTCATAGGAGAGTTTTCTAAAGAAGACTAAGCTAAGCTTTACTGAGCTAAGCTTATAGGGGAACTTCCAAAGAAGACAATGAAGTCTTCTGCTTTGTAAGTCTTTGAGTGGCTCACTCCTCATGGGAGTTCATTGGCAATGTCCATCAGGGCTTTTGCATTGATCTACATGCTCATTACCTAGCCACAGACTACCCAAAGCACTGAGCAGTAATCATTCCATGCCTTGCTTGTATTGTGGTGGGAAGAAGGAAATGTACAGGTAATAACTAGATCAGCTGACAAAGTATTTTACCAACTACAAACAAATAAAAACCAACTTCCTCCTATCGCTCATCACTTGAAAAAACAAGTAAACTCTCTGCTAGACGAGGTAATAAGCCTTTCCAACCTTAGGAAGGCCAGGACATCTCTTATCCTCATCCTGAACCCTTGCCTTCTCCTGTAAACCTAGCAAACACACCTGGCTCCGGTGTAGCAGAATGGGACCATCAGCAAGTCTCTTTGTAAGGTAGAATTCTAGCTCTGGTCACAAAGGTTGTTTAATCCAGATGCATTGACAATGTTGTTTCTGTCCTCCCTGATGCTGGGGTGCTTATATCCACCTTTATTTAGGGTCTCTGGAGCCCTGGATCAGGAAACCCTAATGCCAAGAGCCACTGAAGTTGGCTCATGGCCTCTTAAATAAGCAAAACATAGTGGACTGCTCTGTTTGTGGGTTTTTTTCTTTTTTGTCTCTGAGCCACTCCTATGTGTTTCCTTCATGGGACAGTTATTACCAAATCAGATTTTTTTTCATCAGTTCTGGTTAGTTTCTTGGACATCAGCTTGACCCAACCAGACCTTAAACCAGAAAGCCCTATTAAACAAGACAATTAGTTCCTTTCCAAGAGCCCTTCCTTCTAGATTTCTTTCTTACCTGAGCATGTTTTTTTTTTTTCCCCCTAATTGCCTAGCGACTGGAAAATCACTGAGTCTAGACTTTCTCTTCTAGTTTTGTCCAGAATACCACCCTGTAGCTTTTCCCTTGATTGTCAGCTCACTCAGTCTGGCCCTTAGTTTACCCTCAAGAAACATCGGGGCACCTTGAATCCACAGATGCAATATACTTGCTACAAGAAACAAAGAGCAGGGTCAAGTATAGTAGGTGAGATCCTGACTTATTTTATTTTACTCAGATGAATGAATCAGGAATGCCGAACATCTGTAGGCCTGGAAAACACAGCTGTCAAAAATCGTAAGGTGTGTAGGAGTCGTTCAGAAGTGGTGTACAAGATGTGGGTGAGAGTTCAGAGGCAACTTCCATCTGGATTTTAAGACTGGCCCACATGTTCATTACGTATCCATAGACCACCCAAAGGACCAAGCAATAATCACTCTGAAACCATGATTAAAGTGTATGTGACTGGTCATTTATGGCAGAAGCTGGGATCATCATACAGTTGAACCCAGTCTCTGTTGACTGCATATCATTACATTAAGTAATACATTTTTTGGCAATTAAATAAAGTAACATTCAATAAAAAGATAAGTGTTGACTGGGGAACTTAAGGAAAGCATTTTTAATGTTAAGAATTGCTGAAGGATTCTCTTTTAGAAAACTCTTGGAAAGAGAGATGCATACATTAGAGTAAGTTTGAAATGGCCTCCAGCCTGCAAGTCGGGCTGAAAACATAGATACTCACTACCATTTTCCCTCTGTCCACCAGAAATTTCACTTGTCAAAACAAGAAAGAGATATGACTTTATCATTGTGGTAAATGTAAAATGAACTAGGAGCTGTGATTCACCCTATACACATCTCTCTTATAAAATAGTCATGGATTCTCAAAGCAAGATGGCTGTTTCCTTTAAAAAAGAATAGATGCATAGACTGATTAACAAATGAGTATTAATTAGTCCCAAGCAACAAGCTTATTTCCTATAAGGGCCAGTCAAAACCTTTCCTCCACAGCCACAGGCTGCACCCCCAATCCAGCTGTCCACCTTGCAATGCACATAGCACCAGTCAAATTTCAGTTGGTTTGAGAACCAAATCCATCCTCTCTTCTAGTTAAATATCTCATAGGTTGCATCCTACCCCTGATGGTGCCTTCACATGGAAAATATGGCATTTTTGTTTCCTAGAAAATAATCAGTAATTCTACTTACCCCCCTAAGCTTCCAATGATCTCATTCAAAAGTTTATTGGAAGGGAGATTTTGCCGAGAAAATATTGCATTTCATATTCCATGTGATTTTCAAGTGTTCGTGTTTGACATTGCCAAGTAAGAAACAATTTTAACGTGCCAATGCTAATGTGAAAACGTAGGCCAAGGTCTCAGAGATGGCAACATAGCTTGAAGGCTGTGAACCATGTCTGCTCTGTACTTCTCACTTCAGGTGAAGTTCAAGTGTGAAAAATCTTGTTTATTATACTGGCTATAATAGCATTATCAAAGTCAAAAATTCAGCTGAGTATCTACATTTTGAGGAATGACTACTTTGTAATAAATTTATAGGTTAGATATTTTATTTCATTTTAGGTTAATAGAAATGGGTACAAATATATCCTTCATGTGTCAACTTTATATATAGCCGATTGCAAATAAAGCATAAATCCACTTTAGACATCTCCTAGTGTGTTTATTTTTATTTTTTATTTTGTTTGAGACAGAGTCTCACTCTGTCACCCAGACTGGAGTGCAGTGGTGTGATCATGGCTCACTGCAGCCTCGACCTCCCTGGGCTCGATTCTCCTACTTTAGCCTCCCAAGTAGTTGGGACTAAAAGCATGCACCACCACAACCAGCTGTTTTTTGTATTTTTTGTAGAGGTGGAGTTTCTCCATTTTGCCTAGGCAGGTCTTGAACTCCTGGCCTCAAGTGATCTGCCTGACTTGGTGTCCCAAAGTGCTGGGATTACAGATGTTAGCTACCACTCCTGGGCCCTAGTGGGTTTATTAATCAAGTACATTAGAAAGGCCCTTTCTAAAACTTTCCCATGTATTTTGGACCCAGAAAGGAGCATTTTACTAGGGCACTAAGGTAGTCTGACTACCATGAAGTCTTAGCAAGTTGAAGGGCACTCTTTCAATCCCTAAATTCACTTCTTTAAAGAAGCCCATCTAGTCTCTGACTTTGGGGAGAAAAGAGATTGTCTGCTGAGAGTTTGCCTGCATGCTGGAACAGATGAAAACTTTTTTCCCATCCCCACCCCATTTCTAAAACAGCGTGAGCAAGTTTTCATCTATATAGCTTCTTTATCTTAATAGAAATGAAACTCTTTCATTAAATCCTGCAGAGGTGTGAAACCTGAGTTCTACCTACATGACGTAATCAATAATGGGCAGAATTATTTGGGAAATGTTGAAAGGGAGACAGGAAACCCCAACCTGCCCCCCTTCTCCCCCTAATTTAATAAAGTTGCTCAGCCTTCTGAGCCCAGTGTGGTTTTCTTGAATTGCACAGCTGTTGCACAGCTGGGAACAACCTAGATCAATGCTGATCTTTGGCTAAAATGAAACAAAGGACTCGGTAGAATGAAAAGTTAAGTGCCCAGCCACTTGGACCATCTTTGGGTGTATTCCTCTCCATGGAAGGCAAGAAGCCTAAAGAAGACGTACTGAACATTAAAGGAAAAAGAAAAATCTTCAAACAATTGGCTTGGGAACAGACACATAAGAAAATCCACCAGAAAGCTACCGTGTTTCTCATCTTTCACCCATCAGCATGGAATCAGATTCTTTTTGGAGGATTTTGGACTGGGAGCACATGCTGAGACCCGAAGTAGGAGCTGTGTTATTTCGCAGGCTCCCACCTCACCCCACCTAGACTAATGCTGTAGGTTGCGGTGGGTAGGAAAGAATTAGGTCGTTCTAGTCTATTTTTTACCATTTTCATTCCTCTTGTTCATTTCAAACAGCCAAGTCTCCTCCAAGACTTCAGGTTCCTGAATCTTTCCTTTGCCTTTTATTAGGGCTAGAAGGATCGTTAAAGTTGATAGGAAGTAAATACATATTGGACTGATTTCAGTTACTAGTGTTGATGAAGAGAGTACCAATCCAGATCTTTCTTCCACCTCTGAGTATTTTCAGCATTTTCATTTTTTAATATAATATAAATATAAATATAAATATAAATAGGGCCCTATTTAGCAGAAGAGGAAATAAGTGACAAATTATCTTATTAAATGTTTTAGTTCCTTAGTGAAAGTTTACATACAGATCAGTTATTAAATAATTATTATATAACACAGTTTAGATATATATGAAATCTAAAACATGAACATGTTTGAAAAATAACGGATCACATTGCATGTTTTTTGAAAAGCTCTGAATTTACTTCCTTCAGACAAAGAAGTTAAGTCCATTTACCTGGGAGATAAGAAGCAGTCATGCTGGACTTGCCTTAGCTGCCAGCCCACTGTGCATGATCATTTGAAAGTTGCTCGATAACTTGCTGCTCTTGTTTTCCCATTGGAGAGGAAATCAAGTGCCTGACTGCTTCTCACATTCCCATCAGAGGGCAGGAGGTACAGCCAACTGGACCAATACTTTTCCTCCTTGGCCAACTGTTCCAGCCAAGGATCCCTGCATGGCTCCACTCACCGTTTCAGGTTAACCCATTATCCACACAGCAACTTGACTTATTTCATGCTCTGGCTAATAGACTCTCACTGCTGTTTCTACCTTTACTAACTCTTCTGGCTGTGGCTTCTTTCCTGCCATTTCTGTCTAAACAAATTTCTGGTCTTAAACCCTACCATTGATCCTATCCTGCCAATGCCTGCGCTAGATAATTTTGTTCGCATCCCAAGCATCCCTCCTTCTTCTCCCACCCACATAACCTTTTTTCCTGTTGGAGAATTTGCCTGTCCCCTCTTCTCTGTGTGAGTTTGCTCACTGTTGTCCCTAGCTCTACTTTTAAGGCCTGATTGACTCAAACCAATAAGTTTAATTGTTAAGGTATTAAAGAATGAGCAGAAAAGAGATAGAGACAAGGGAAAGTATTTGATGTAACATCTGTGAAAGAAAAACCTGTCCATATTTTCCTGGAGATACTGGGGAGAATGCTTTCTTTTTCCTTCTAGATGGGACAAGGACCGAAGTGCCTGGACATCTGCTGGCAGCCACTTGCGACTCTAAGGGAAGAGCCTGTGAAGAATGAAACCAACACCAAAGAGGCAGAGCTGACAAGGACAGAGAAAGAAACCAGATCCTGGTTACAGTCTCAGGGCTGCTGCTTATTTAGGAGACACTGAAATAGTTGAAATGGACAGATAAGGAAGCCCCAAAGAAGGCAGTAGCAGTGAGAGAAATTAAGGGAGTAGACTTCATAGAATGTGAACATGAGAGAGGGAGCTATTGAAGATGCAGGGGGAAAAGATTCATTCTTAGAGTAAGGCTTTGATCTAGTAGGGGTGGATAGGGTCCAGGTTATTGGTAGAGGGCTAAATTGTGGGTAGGGAGAGGTCTACTACTACTCCAAATAAGGGAGGAAAGCAAGAAAACATAGGCATGTTGATAAATTCACAACTAGTTTGATTTTCAGTTTGCACTAAGATACTGCACACTTTAGCTCAATCATTTATTCGTTTACCCATTTAACTACTACTTATTGCCGAGTATTGAGTTACATGCTAGGCATACAAAATGGTTCCTTCATAATCCTTCTTCCCACAATTAGCTATGTCAAGCTGAAATTTCTGTGAAGATTTGGAACCTTCCAGAAGGTGTACTTGCATATTGTATCCTATTTTCCAAATTCGAAATCAGCTCCAAGCTAGTCATACTAGAATTTCATGCATTTCTCTTAGAGACACATTTAAATTCCTTCAAAGCCTTAGAGACTGAACCCAATGCTTTAAGTATAGATTTTGGATCACAACTCTATTGCCTCTTTTGTTAATGTAATATGAGGCCAACATCTCAGCAAAGGGGCCCCATGGTTTTCTTCCCTAAAAGTAGCAAGCCCCCAATTCCTCAGACTTTGCACTAGCCAACTTTGCCAAAGTTTGCAAGATCTGCAGTTAGCCAGCAATTTCTGGACATCACATTGTTTGTAGACAATGTCGAACCCTGATGGGTGGAGAAACAAGAATGCTTTTTCAGTGGTCTTGTTTACAAGCCTTTGATGTTCCCTCTAAGTCATATTGTGTCAGTGGAAATGTTGGTCTGAGGAGACTCTGGCAATTCTTTCAAAATGCACAAATGCTGAGTGTATGTTTTAATGGCTTCAAGCAATTAAAATTATGTTTAAAATAATTATAAGTAGCAGCTCATTAAAGCAAGGAGGCTGAAGGCCCGGATGGACACTGGCTTGTAGCTGTGTTGGGACAGTGTTGTGAAAGGGATGCTTAGGTCAATGGAAGTTCCTGCTGAGAAAATTCTGGTGTAATCTAAATCATCTGCTGCCTCTGTGGTGCAGATGCCCCTGAAAATAGGCCATTAGACATTTACTGGGTAGAAACATGGTCCCTTAGGAAAAGGACAATTAAACACAAATGCAGGAATGAGCATATAAAATGTTTAAAATAACTAAAAACTAAAATNTGTTGATGAAGAGAGTACCAATCCAGATCTTTCTTCCACCTCTGAGTATTTTCAGCATTTTCATTTTTTAATATAATATAAATATAAATATAAATATAAATAGGGCCCTATTTAGCAGAAGAGGAAATAAGTGACAAATTATCTTATTAAATGTTTTAGTTCCTTAGTGAAAGTTTACATACAGATCAGTTATTAAATAATTATTATATAACACAGTTTAGATATATATGAAATCTAAAACATGAACATGTTTGAAAATAACGGATCACATTGCATGTTTTTTGAAAAGCTCTGAATTTACTTCCTTCAGACAAAGAAGTTAAGTCCATTTACCTGGGAGATAAGAAGCAGTCATGCTGGACTTGCCTTAGCTGCCAGCCCACTGTGCATGATCATTTGAAAGTTGCTCGATAACTTGCTGCTCTTGTTTTCCCATTGGAGAGGAAATCAAGTGCCTGACTGCTTCTCACATTCCCATCAGAGGGCAGGAGGTACAGCCAACTGGACCAATACTTTTCCTCCTTGGCCAACTGTTCCAGCCAAGGATCCCTGCATGGCTCCACTCACCGTTTCAGGTTAACCCATTATCCACACAGCAACTTGACTTATTTCATGCTCTGGCTAATAGACTCTCACTGCTGTTTCTACCTTTACTAACTCTTCTGGCTGTGGCTTCTTTCCTGCCATTTCTGTCTAAACAAATTTCTGGTCTTAAACCCTACCATTGATCCTATCCTGCCAATGCCTGCGCTAGATAATTTTGTTCGCATCCCAAGCATCCCTCCTTCTTCTCCCACCCACATAACCTTTTTTCCTGTTGGAGAATTTGCCTGTCCCCTCTTCTCTGTGTGAGTTTGCTCACTGTTGTCCCTAGCTCTACTTTTAAGGCCTGATTGACTCAAACCAATAAGTTTAATTGTTAAGGTATTAAAGAATGAGCAGAAAAGAGATAGAGACAAGGGAAAGTATTTGATGTAACATCTGTGAAAGAAAACCTGTCCATATTTTCCTGGAGATACTGGGGAGAATGCTTTCTTTTCCTTCTAGATGGGACAAGGACCGAAGTGCCTGGACATCTGCTGGCAGCCACTTGCGACTCTAAGGGAAGAGCCTGTGAAGAATGAAACCAACACCAAAGAGGCAGAGCTGACAAGGACAGAGAAAGAAACCAGATCCTGGTTACAGTCTCAGGGCTGCTGCTTATTTAGGAGACACTGAAATAGTTGAAATGGACAGATAAGGAAGCCCCAAAGAAGGCAGTAGCAGTGAGAGAAATTAAGGGAGTAGACTTCATAGAATGTGAACATGAGAGAGGGAGCTATTGAAGATGCAGGGGAAAAGATTCATTCTTAGAGTAAGGCTTTGATCTAGTAGGGGTGGATAGGGTCCAGGTTATTGGTAGAGGGCTAAATTGTGGGTAGGGAGAGGTCTACTACTACTCCAAATAAGGGAGGAAAGCAAGAAAACATAGGCATGTTGATAAATTCACAACTAGTTTGATTTTCAGTTTGCACTAAGATACTGCACACTTTAGCTCAATCATTTATTCGTTTACCCATTTAACTACTACTTATTGCCGAGTATTGAGTTACATGCTAGGCATACAAAATGGTTCCTTCATAATCCTTCTTCCCACAATTAGCTATGTCAAGCTGAAATTTCTGTGAAGATTTGGAACCTTCCAGAAGGTGTACTTGCATATTGTATCCTATTTTCCAAATTCGAAATCAGCTCCAAGCTAGTCATACTAGAATTTCATGCATTTCTCTTAGAGACACATTTAAATTCCTTCAAAGCCTTAGAGACTGAACCCAATGCTTTAAGTATAGATTTTGGATCACAACTCTATTGCCTCTTTTGTTAATGTAATATGAGGCCAACATCTCAGCAAAGGGGCCCCATGGTTTTCTTCCCTAAAAGTAGCAAGCCCCAATTCCTCAGACTTTGCACTAGCCAACTTTGCCAAAGTTTGCAAGATCTGCAGTTAGCCAGCAATTTCTGGACATCACATTGTTTGTAGACAATGTCGAACCCTGATGGGTGGAGAAACAAGAATGCTTTTCAGTGGTCTTGTTTACAAGCCTTTGATGTTCCCTCTAAGTCATATTGTGTCAGTGGAAATGTTGGTCTGAGGAGACTCTGGCAATTCTTTCAAAATGCACAAATGCTGAGTGTATGTTTTAATGGCTTCAAGCAATTAAAATTATGTTTAAAATAATTATAAGTAGCAGCTCATTAAAGCAAGGAGGCTGAAGGCCCGGATGGACACTGGCTTGTAGCTGTGTTGGGACAGTGTTGTGAAAGGGATGCTTAGGTCAATGGAAGTTCCTGCTGAGAAAATTCTGGTGTAATCTAAATCATCTGCTGCCTCTGTGGTGCAGATGCCCCTGAAAATAGGCCATTAGACATTTACTGGGTAGAAACATGGTCCCTTAGGAAAAGGACAATTAAACACAAATGCAGGAATGAGCATATAAAATGTTTAAAATAACTAAAAACTAAAATTAAAAAAAAAGCCCAATAAAGAGATTTCTTCAAACTAGAAACCACAGACATTGAAGCTCAGTGCCCATAATATTAAGCCAAAGCAAATTCTCCAAGGGTATGTTGAGCAGGTAGTGAGCTGATGGAGAATAAAAGAAGCTTCCAGAAACCGTGCAACCAAGGAAGAAATGGGCGGATTAAGATGTAAGCATATTAAGATGATAAGAAATTCCAGCATCAGAAGGAATAAAGGACTCTGTCATTAAAATGAATTAGAGATTAATCGAAATAAAACTTAAGAAGACTGAGCCTGTTGATCTGCTACCAGTGGGGCTTGTTTTAGCAGGGAATTTCAGGGGATTTATCACAAGATAATATGGATAAAAAGTTGCTCTTAAGTCTTTAAAGGGATACAACCAAATAAAGTAATCCTGCAAGATGACTTTCCTTTTACAACGACCCATATTCAAGACAAAAATATATATATATGCATAAGAATATTGTATCTTTTGCAAATAAATATGCAAAATATATCATCTTTGTGCTTCATTTTTCTCTAACTCTGGGGAAAAAAATCAATTTTGGTCTCTTTCTTTGAGAGAACCAAATCTAAATTTGAGCAGCACTTCTTGCCAAATAAATTCATCCTTTTAATTATGTTAGAAGTTAGAAGGACACACAGAGGGGAAAAAAAACATTTTCAAATTTTTTCTGTGCTTGCTCCAATCAGTTCAGATCCTTCCCATTTTAAGACAGCAGCAAGAACTTGAATATTCAGAAACTCAACTTCACCAGAAGCTTGAGTTTCTGAATTCACAACGATGATTATAGGCAATTATAGCCTTTATTTTTTTCCATTAATAGCATAAAGTAGCCAGTTAAAAAAAAAAAAAAAAAAAAAACTAAAAATCTTACATGGCTTTCTTATTTCCTCTTTATGGAATTGACTACCATGTCCTTTTGCTTTCTACTTATTTAGCTCTCTCTTCAGAGGACAGATAGCGAACTTGGATTCAACTTTTGTTTACTTTTGTCTCAGTGAAAACAATGGGGTCTTCTTGTGATAACTTCTTTTTATCTTCAAATTTCAATATTTACAATGAGTTTTTGCTACATGTCTTTCCTGAGAATGGACTACACACCCCGTGCTTTCACTTTCCTGGGTTAACCATCAGGGATCTGGTCTCCAAGACACTTGCTCAGCTCTTAGAGGCACCAGGAGAGGCTGACCTAGGGCTGGAGTGTTCTAAGATATGACAGTCCTCTTTGGAGTCCTTGCTAACCTTCCAAAGGGTTTACCGCAGAGAAAAAGCCAAATCAGAGATCAGTAAAGGCTCTTCGAATCAGACACCCTGTCAAGGCAGGGTCAGAGTACCAATGGCTCTAAATATAATAAGATAGTGACTTTTATGTAACTGGAGGAGCTACTTTGACCAGGAGTTCCCTCCTGCTTCTCCTGCACCCCAACAGGTTCTGGAGAGTCCTACAGTGTTGGCTGTTGGGTTTCAGCTCTTGACACCCTCCAGAACGCAGGAGATAGCTTACCATAATGGTTAGGAGCACAGGCTTTGGAATGAAGTGGGCCTGAGAACTAGCCATTCCAAAAGGGCTCCTGGTGTCTACCGACCTACCAGCCTGAATGTACCCAATTTCGGAAGGTAAGCAGGTTGGGGCCTGGTTAGTACTTGGATGGGAGTCCAAAGAGGGCTATTGAGACTCATAGAAAAGCCTCAAGATCCACAGCTCTGAATTCTCAAGAGCTTGGTGTTTTTCAAAACAAAACACCTGAAAGAATAGGAGCCTTCAATTGATGATAGAAGACAAACTTAGAGAAAGGAAAATTGGTAAAAGGTTCAATGGCCTGTCTGCATAGACCCAACAAAGGTTGACAGAGCTGGTAGAGGAGGAGCTAAGGAGACAGCAAAGGCAGCTAAAATGTGGCCTCTTCCCTGTGAAAGGGTTCCCACTAAATATAGATTTATCTATCCTGAGAATTTCATATAAGTGGAATCATACGATATATGGCATTTTATAAGTGGCTTATTTCACTTAACGTAATGTTTTTAAGGTGCATCTATGTCCTAGCGTGCACTACCCACTAACCTGAGGAGGAGGTGGGGTCTGGACAATAGAAATCTCAGACAAATGGTCAGGTGACTCACTGCCTTGGGACTTGAAAGGGCAACAGGCCTTTTAGAGAAGCCTTTCACGACAATATGGGTTGTGGGCTTAGAGGACTGACAGCCACCAGTTCTAAGCAGAAAGGGCTAAAAGATGGGTGTGGAAGTGGCTGAGAGCATATGGTACAGGAGACATCTTAGTAGGGCTGTAGACATAGAGATTGCCTGTGGACTGGATATGGTCCCGTCCTCACTGAATGCCATGTAAGTCTCTGCCAGCCAAGAGGAAAGGTGAGGAGAGGCCAAACCTCAAGACATTGACTTCAAAGCCGAAAGGACTGAGACATTACCATGGTGTCTGAATGTACCTGGGTATAGCTAGATTTTGTCAGTAGACTAAATGGTGGCTTAAAAGATAATTTAAGCTCATTAATAGAAAAATCATCAAATTTATAGGTTTTATATACCTAAGTTTGTGGCTTGCAAATTTTGCACTTGGCAAAAGATTTAGTAGAGTGAACCTTTTAGTTTGGGCAAAGGAGTCACTAAGATTTAACATACTTGATAAGCAGGACTAAAGATTTGCGGTAAAACAAACAAACAAACAAAAAAAAAAAAACAAAAAAACAAAAAAAAAAGAAAGGGAGCTTGGGGAGTGGAGTGACTCAATATTCAGTGAGAAAAAATGATGTTTTGTTTATTTATTTATCTAGATACAGGATCTCACTGTGTCTCCCAGGTTGGAGTATAGTGGTGAAATCATATCTCACTACAGCCTCGAACACCTGGGCTCTAATGGTCCTCTGGCCTCAGCTCCCTGAGTAGCTAGGACTATAGGCATGTGCCACCATGTCTGGCTAGTTTTTAAAATCTAATTTTGTAGTGACAGGGTCTTGCTATGTTGCCCAGGCTGGTCTTGAACTCCTAGTCTTAAGTGATCCTCCTGCCTCAGCCTTCCAAAGTACTGGGATTATAGATGCATGCCACCACATCTGGCCAGAAATGAGGCTTTGAATTTAAGAGACAACCATGAAGAAAGAAAAGAAAGCATGGCTTCAAGATACGTACCAGATATTAAAAGAAATCAGAAACCGATTGAGTGTAGAGTGCAAAATGAAGGGACAATTCAAAGATGGAAAATTCCTGAGATTCTAGAGCAAAGGTGGAATCATCAAGGAAGTACAGAAAAGCAAGTGATGATATGGGAGATTGGGGTGTGGAGTGACAAATGGAGTGATGAATTTGTCTTACAAATAATTCGTCTGGTGTTTTTACATAAATCAACCAATAATCAAAATAGCCATGTGAGAAAAACAATTTTGTAGTTGCAGAAATGGATGTGCCGATTTGTTCACGAATGTTCATAGCAGCACTATTCATAAAAGTCAAAAAGTGGAAACAACTCAAATGTCCATCAATTCAGCCATAAAATGGAATGAAGTACTGATGCATGCTAGGACATAGATGCACCTTAAAAACGTTACGTTAAGTGAAATAAGCCACTTATAAAATGCCATATATCGTATGATTCCACTTATATGAAATTCTCAGGATAGATAAATCTATAGAGACAGAAAGTAGATTAGTGGTTTCTGGGGCCTAGGGAGGAGGATTTGCGGAAATGCAAGTAGCTCATGTGTACAGGATTTCTTTCAGAGGGGATAAAAATGTTTTAAAATTGATTGTGGTAATGTTTGCATAATCCTGTGAATATTCTAAAAAACATTGACTTAACACTTAAGTGGATGAATTGTGTGTTATACTAATTATATCTTAATAACTTTTTTTTTGTTTTCTCTTTTTCTTTTTCAGAAAAAAAATGGATTTGCAGAAAGCCTAAGAAGCTTGTTCAAGCTGATGCAACTAGTGAAGGGGTCGAGGCTTGTTCAAAGCTGAGCACATAGATGCTCAAAAAAAAAAAAAAAAAAAAAAAAATTCAGGTCTGACTCAAATTGCATCATTTTTGAGACAGATTGGGTAGGCATTTTCCTTTGGCCTACTTTCAATGCATACTTGGCCAAAGTTGGTATTCAAATTTAAATTCAAATCTACAACTACATAGACTTGTTTCTATTGTTTCTAGTAGAATGTCATAAACTCAATTCCATAGTGGTAAACAGCTATAAACCTAGGTTAAGAATGCTTTGACAAAATATATTAAATTATGTATTAGTCCATTCTCACACTGCTACAAAGAACTGTCTGAGATTGGGTAATTTATAAAGGAAAATTATTTAATTGACTCACAGTTATGTAGGGCTATGGAGGGCTCAGCAAAGTTACAATTATGGCCTAAGGGGGAGAAAACATGTCCTTCACATGGTGTCAGGAAGGAAAAGGCTGAGCAAAAGGGGGAAAAGTCCCTTATAAAACCATCAGATCTTGTGAGAACTAACTCATTATCACAAGAACAGCATGAGGGTAATGGTCCCCATGATTAAATTTCCTCCCACCAGGTCCCTCCCATGACACGTGGGGATTTGGGAACTAAAATTCAAGGTGAGATTTGGGTGGGGACACAGAGCCAAACTAAGTAAAATGATTAGATTTTTTAATGGTCAGAAAAAAAGAAGTTGCAAAACTTTGGCTCCTTTATGAATCACATACTATAGAGAGTAGAATGTCAACACTAGGCTAGATAGCATGGATGGAGCCCCAAGTTTCTCTTGTGGTAGACAATCAATCTAAGGCAGAATGTGGTTCAGTGTCTTGCCCAAAGCCAACTGGGGCACTGAGCTGCTGTTGGAAAAAAAGGCCAAAGACCTTTTTAAGGTATAGTGCTTTGACACCACGTTACTGGGGGATGTTTCAAATATTTTCTGAAGTGCTGACAACAGGTTTTTAACTTAGCTCAGAAAACAATACCCTGATTCAGAATTTGTGAAAAAAGTGGTTAAAACAATTGTATTATTCAAAAAGAGCAAAGGAAATTCCAGTCCTAGAAATGCAAAAGATTAATAGATTCTCTATATCCCATAGTTGTTTTCATTTCCTATACAGTAAAACCATCTTGAAACACTAAACCCTAAACATAGTCTGTACATGACAGCAAAGAAACTTTTAGGAAAAGAATAAATTGCTGAATGCAAGTGCGGACTGTAATTTCTTGACATGGAATGGAAGCAGATGTGCCCAACTTAACATATCGTTATTGAATTCACTTCCAAGTGGCATCTTCTTCTCTTTTTGTGGGAGGGTGGTGTCTTGGCACAAAGCTTTTCTTTCTGTTAATCAAACAACCCTGTTTTTGTATATGCTATGAACAGTTAAAGTTGGGTCACGCATTAATTGTGAATAAAGGTTTAAGCTATAGACCTAAGTTCAGGGTGTTGTCTCTGCTACATGTGCTTTTACGATGGGGCTGTTAAATAAGCTGGACCACTCCTTTGAAGCAGTAGGATGTGACAGCATGTTGTACCTTTAGCATCCTCTAGCACCATTTATTAAACTATAACATAAAGTTGTGAAAGGTATCTATCAATTATCTATCTATCTATCTATCTATCTATCTATCTATCTATCTATCCATCCATCATCTGTTTATCTATCTGTCATGGGTGGACCACAAGGCTAAGCATGCTGGCTACACTATCACTGATGGAAGCGCAAAGCAAGTTAGGCATCTTCTCCACCGTGCTGGAACAGAGGAAGTGCAGCTCTGAGAGGTTCAGGAACTTGCCTGTAGTCACAGTTGGGAAGCAGGAAAGGTGGAATTGCAAAGCTCTGACTACAAAGCTGGAGTACTCTCCACTGCATGTGAAAGCTTGCAGCCTATCCTATGCACCCATTCAGTTTACAAGAGAAACTGTAGTGACGGAAGTTAAGGAACTACCCAACACGAGATTACCTGAGGTCGGGGGTGAGGGTGAGACATCCACGCAGTCTCACCTGGAGGCTGATGATGGGGAGGCAAAAAACTTTGAAGTGGCTGAGAAATGTCACTTTTCAAACAAGTGAAAATGCTGGAACTCCATGTTTGTGGATTTGTTCTGAAGCCTGTTCCTAGTCTAGTAGAGGGGAACTCCTAGGATTCTCTATAGAGCATTCTCAGGCACCTGTCAGGGAGAGAAGCAAGTCACATGGTGACCAGGGAGCCTAACTGCAGGGAGACCTGAGTATCCATTCCAGCTGGCCCATGCGAACATCAACTTCTTTATCCATGAATCTTGCTCTTACCTTCTTACATAGAGCCTTCTGTAATTTAGGCAAGAACCTTGGCCTTGTCCTCAGGATCCCTAGTTTGTAGATTGGGTGCCTGTTGTATACTACCTCTGTGACTTATGGGATGTGACCTCACTTCTCTTCCACTCAATTTCTTTATCTGTAAAAGAATATTCTCCTCTCCTGTAGAGATGTCCTTTTGTATCAGGTATGTCCCCAACTCATGTTTCTAACATGGAAGAAGTTTTGAACTGTTCCATTCTAGGTCCTTCAAATACTTTTCTGGCGTATGCTTGTGATCGTGGATTTGTGGGGCTGGGAGACTGGCAGGAAGTCTATGACTAGAGACCTTTAAACAAAGCAGGGGTCAGCACACCAGGTCTGCTTTTATATAGATCCTTTGAAGACCATACTCTAATATTCTGAGCTGCATATGAAATACAGGCCAATGGGACTGGGGCCTAAAATGGTGTTATATGAACACTTAAAAATATACAAGTCACTCAAAGGAATGGTTCAAATGGATAATAAATTTGGACTGAATACAAAGAAATACTTTCCCATGTAGAGTGTGGTCGACCTGTGGAATTCGCAGCTGCAGGAGGTAATTGAGTCAAATGCCGTGGGTGGATTTCATAGAGTTGGTGTGGCAGACAGCTGCCGAGGCGATGCAAATTGTGCTGTTAAAATTATGCTCCGGTTAGACATTCACCATCATAGCAATGGGGCAGAGTCTGTAGGACTAGAGCTACCCACACAAATGGGGTAGCAGCTATTTTTACTGAAGAGCCTTTTATTTTTCCAAACTAAATTCTCACATCACTCCTCTGAAGTAAAAAGTAAAGAAGAGTGTGGTTGATGTGAACTCCTCTAGCTGAACGTGTATCAAAAGAGAGACACATTTGTAGATTTTTTTCTCAAAAGAAAATGATGCGAAGTTTCTTTTTACCTTAGGTAAGTTGAGCTCTCATGGGATCACACATTTGCAACTAAACTTTCCAAACCGAAGGTTCTTCAGAGCAGCCTGATCTATTCTTCCTAGCTAGTTCTGTGAAGACGGAAACACAGAGCTCTTTTTGTCTCTAAGTAATTCTGATGGCTCACTTGACCTTGAATGGGATGGCTGAAAGCATCTTCAGAGGATCCTGGTCCTCCAAGCCCACCTTGCATCTTCAGGAATCTTCTGGCAGTTCTCTGGGATTGCTGCAACTCTTGGATGATATATATGCAAACAAAGAAAACACAAGGGTCTAGAATTTTAACATATTTTCCTTCAGGACTGGACAGATGCATCTAAATCACAGGTCCCAACATTTTGCTTTGTGGATGAATCTTTGGTGTTCATAATAACACCACCACCCTTCTCTCTGTCTTCTTATTTTTGGCCCTTGTCCCCTCATTCTGAAATGCTGGCATTAGCAAGTCTTCAGAGGCAGTGGCCCAGGTTATTGACACTCATCATTCCGGCTAGACGTGGGTTGTGGTTGAAAGATAAAGGGAGTGTAATGATGACAACATGACTCTCCAGAGGACTTTGAGGAACCTCAGGCAAAGGCTTTGGGGTGACATCAGCTTGCAGGCTGCAGAAAGTCAGCCTGGATGCTGACATTAGCACCTGGGTCCAGGTTGTACAGCCTGGGTCCAGGTTGTACAGCCCTGTAGAGACTTATGTTTTATAAAATGAACACTAATCCTTTTGACTGGTACAAGAAGAGCCCACATTGCCTAATCCTGTGAAATAGGGCTCTTTAGCTCAAGGGAAAAGTAGAATTCACCATGTGTGGTTTTGGTCTCTCTCTCCTGTCTCCTCTTTCCCCTCTCCCCTCTCTCCTCTCTCCTCTCTCCTCATTCCTCTCTCCTCTCCTACTCATTCCTCCCTCCTCTCTCTCCCTGTGTGTGTGTGTGTGTGTGTGTGTGTGTGTGTGTGTGTGTGTGGCTGCAGTAACAGAAATCTGTATTCCTTGGGTATAAAACCAGAGAAGCCTTGTGAAAAACTAAAGAACCCCAAAGACAGATGATGGACAAACCTGCCGTCATTTTGGGTCTGTCAAAGTTTCAGCTCATTCGCATGTTTCTGAGTCAGTAAAACCAAAAACATATTTTTTCCAAACACATTTCCACCCTCCCATCATTTTTAAAATCCTGTGTAATTTAAGGGAAATTCAATCCATATGCTTTTGATTTGTTTACACTTGTATCATCAAAATATGTTTTTAAAGAGCTTGTGGAGATCCCAAAAGGCTCCTCAGCCTTTTAAATGAGCCTTTTAAAGCTTTTTTTCCCCTCCTAGTAACAGGAGGTTGCATGTTGCCAAGGGTAAATGAACTTGAAAATGAAGAGGTTTGTGCTGGGCTCAGAATTTTAAATCTACCACTTCTGCTTGGGGTTTAAATTGTAAAATTGGCTTCTGGAGGCTGGTCTTCCCTCAGCTCTGTTACCTGTTGGGAGACTGATAGGGGACTTGCAGTGTAACAACCGTAATCACCAGAACAAGGGGCCAGAGAACTTCTTCCAAAACAATCACAGAGATGAGACAAGGATTAATTTTCTTCTATTTCCTTTAAAAAAAAAAAAAGAGTGAAAGAAAAAAGGAAGGGAAGAAAAAATAGGAAAGAAGGAGAAGAAACAAAGGAAGGAAGAAGGAAGGAAAGAGAAGAAAGAAGGAAGGAAGGAAGGAAGGAAGGGAAGGAAGGAAGGGAGGAAGGAAAAGGAAGGAAAGAAGGAAGGAAGGGAGGGAGGGAGGGAGGAAGGAAGGAAAGAAGGAAGGAAGGAAGAAGGAAGGAAGGAAGGAAGAAAGAAAGGAAGGAAGGAAGGAAGGAAAGAAAGAGAAGCAAAGCAAAGGGAAAAAAAAGCCCATCTCTAACAACACAAGTATCCCATTCTGCCCAGGCAAAATGACAGTGTAAAGTTGTCCCAAGAAAGTAATGGTATTGACCATATTTTCCTATATCTTTGAGATCCTTAAACTGTTCTTCACAACATCCTCTGTATTGCATGAGATCATTGACTCTTGGTATTGAAAGAGAAACTTTATCTATTTTAAGGATGAAAATCGAGGGCGGATTTACACAATTAGAGAGTGGCCACACTGGGAATAGAACTGGTTCCTGATTCTTGCTCGTTCCACCTCTTTCACCCCCATGCCCATTTTACAGATGATAAAATGTAAGTAAAGAATAGGATGCTACCTCTTTATGAGCAGGGACTACCTTTTTATTCCATCTTCTCAGGATTCCAACACTGTCTGGCACTGGGCCTTAGCATAGAGGATGAGGTCAATGATTATCTGTTAGGAGAATAAACAATTAGATCCATATAAACTAGATGAAAAATTAAGAAGAATGACGTATACACACACACACATTCTTAGGCATTAACAATCTGATTTTGCTTGAATTATTCGAGTCTCTTTTCTCTCTCTGGTTGTCCTGTCTAGCCCATCACCTGGCTTTGTCAGATATTTCAGGCCCGATCATTTCCAGAATAACATCATCAGTCAGTTCTTCTTTCATACCTGAAATCGGTGTCTTTAATTCTGCAACTCAAAGAAATGGTAGAGAATATAAAACAGAACAAAAGTATTTTAATTGCTTATAAATTTTTCTAGCATGATGATCAAATGTTCCCCATCTGGTGTGTACGTGTCTCTGACTTTCTCATGGAGGGAGTGCTGGGACCAGAGCACAGAGCAAAACCCTCAACCTGTGATTTCTACATTGGCAAAATGCAAAATAATTAGTTAGTCCAAAGTCTGCGAACTAGATGTGCTCACAAATTTGTCCCTGTGTTGACATTTCTAATTTCAATCCAATGTCTTTTAACTGATGGCTTCTACCCATTTTTGTTAGGCACATTAGACATTTCAAAATAATGTATACAAACACTAACCATTCACCTTAGAAAGTAAGTAGAAGATGTGAGTACAATTTTTACTTTTTTATTTCAGGTTCAATGGCAATGACAACAAAATTCCTAAAAGCCTATTTAGTATGCCAGGTAAAATTTCCAGAATTTGGTGGAATATATCTGTCTCTCTACTGAGACACAGAGGTATAAATATGTTTCTTCCACATGCCCATATAGACATGTGTTTACATGGAGTAACATCATTCTATAATAGGCTGTGGCCTGCCAGTAGCTGGAAGTTTCTTTGCATTTTAGGAGTCCTTCATGTAGGTAGTTGTGAATGGTTTTCCTCAGAAGACCAGAGGAAGCTGAGCACAACAACAGGCAAAGAATATTGATCATAGAATCAGAGCTTGGTAGAAGCTTTCATGCTTTAGAAGCAAGAACCTTGCTATACACAAATATTTGTCTTGCCACATCTTCTTTGATTTTGCTTTATTTTGAAATACTTTTATAGCTAGAAGATTAGAGCTTATCTGGTTCAGTGTTTCTGCAAGCTCCTTAAAGATAAGCCTCACTGGAAGTCTAGGCTTCAATCCAGACCTACTAAGTCAGCATTTCCAGGGGAAAGGTCTAGCTGAGCGTCTCCAAAAACCCTGTAGGGAATCTGTATCACTGGGGAGGAAAGACTGACTGGGTTCCTTGCATGCACCAGCTTCATGGCTGAAGTGGGTGAACACTGGGGCCCCTCATTCCTCTCTGTACTTTTTCCACTTTACTCACCCATGTCTTTGGTGAGCACAACTGGGCTGTCTAGAAATATCCAAATCAGAATGTAGGAGATTGAAAATTTGGACCTGTGTGTGCTTATCTGTGTCTTACATTTTCTCAGTCTTGATCTCCCCATCTGTAACATGCAGGGTTCAGAGGAGATTCCTGAGGCTTTTGCAGCTTTCCTGTTACAAGAAGAAACTGTAACCCTTACTGTACGTACCATAAAAGCAGAGACTGTTTCTGATTGATCTTTGAATCCCCACACCTAGCACATAAAGATGCCCATTAAATGTCTATTGAAGAAGGGAAAAAATAAAGCCCACAAGAATGTAGCATATTGAACTGGGTGGTCCACAAAACACAACTTTTTCCATGGTTTTTTCATTTCCAGACTTTTACCTGTAACAGTGATTTTTATAAAAGTAAAACTGTTGTTACAGTGCCATATTATTATAAATGTTTGTTACATACTTGGGTGTTTTGTTTCTCTGACACATCCATGAAATCTGTCTAGGTTTGAGCCATTTAGAAATAAGCCACTCTCTTTAAGAATTCCTAGGAAATAAACCTCTTTTTCTCGAATGTCCAACTCCAAATACTCAAGCCTATAAGTCACATCCTTTGTTTTCTTTAAAAACGGAACACAGATAAAACTGTTGTTTTCCATTTAGCATATTTTCAGATGTGCTGGGGAACAGACCATTTCGCGGACAGTATGTTACAATTTAAAGTCTTACAATTTAAAAATTCATTTTAAAAAACCCGGGAGGCCAACCCGTCCTCTGTGAGGCTGCTATTAATTTAAACCTCCTGTGTGGACAGAACACAGGTGCAAGGCTTTGAAGAAGTCAGGAAATGAAGTGATGGAAGACATCAGGCTCTGGCCTAAACCATCACTTCATGACTTGCAAGATGACTGAAGCAGGGCTGGAGCGAAGGAGAATCATATGTGGGTGTAATTTTTCAGGTAAAGCTAGGAGGTCGGTAAGGATGCTTTTCTGCATCTGGTCCACATTTGACGGCTTCACAGGATGATAGAGGGAGTGGGGCTCCCCACAGAAGGGTGAGAAAGGAGCACAAGAGGCAAGCCTGCCTGGATAGCTAAGGAAGCCCCAATTCAAGCTCTCCATTTGCTTACTCTCGATCATTTTACAGAGGATGTGAAACTCCCCAGTGTTGCAGCCTCTGGCACATTCTTCACCCGTATTTTGAGAAAGAAAGGCCATCAAGAAAGCAGAGTGCCAATGTGTGACAGTGCACAGACTTGGGGAGGGAACCCTTTTTCAGAAAAATACATGGTCCAGTGCTGTGATGACTGGAGCCCTTTTCAGGGTTTTAAGTAAATAGCTAGAAATGAAATTGTTACCACCAGGTTTGTATCAGAAAGTCAAAATTCATGACTTGTGACTGGGTTCGTTATGTGACCTGTGGGGGTGTTACTTGTGAGGGATACTGTCAAGCTCTCCCAGGGGAGATCAGCACTCACACTGAGACTTCCCAGAGACCACTAGTTTATTTCAGACATAACCTCTCCGAGGCAGCGATGCAAATGAAGGTTCAACCAACTCAACAACTCACGGTCAGGGAGATGCCCAAGTAAGTTCTTTGACTGAACAACTGAAGGGCGCTGCTTGGCCCCAGAAAACAAGGCATCTTATATCCATTTCCAACCTCTCTCCTATTTCCCCACATAGCCCTGACCTCTCTTCCATTCATTTTCCATTTCCAACCACTGGAATTAACGTGTTTGCCTGTGTGCATTTTCAGTGATTGCATTCTGTTGATCATTCTGTTCTCTCTGGTATATTACAAGTTCCTAAAGGGGAAAAAAATCGCCTGTCCTCCTTTTATTTGTACCTAAGCATTGAGTAATTTACAAAATGTCGTATAGTTGCTGACTTGACTGATAAGAAAATCTTGCTGGAGTGGAGAATCTGTTTGATTTAGGCACATTTTTCAGAATGTATCACAGGAATACTCTTGTATGAACGCCCTGAGTGGGGACATGAACTGCAGGTCTGTTGACAGATCTTCCAGAAAAATAAATAAAGGAAAAGTATTAAAGCTGAGAACAGGGATTAGGTTGAAGACACCTATGTATAGAGGGATTATTCTAGTTATTTGTGAGCTTTCTGTATAAAACTGATGGGATCATGACTCAGTCACCTCTTAAACAACTGGTATAATGCTTTATACAAAGTAGGCAGTTTGTGAATATTTGTAGAATAGAATTTGGAAAATATGTGAATCACTTCAATGCCTATTGTAGCCACTAGGTCTCATTCATTTTCTCTGTCCACGAAACAGAACAAGATTAGACTGAACCTTAACTTGTCTATTTCAAAACCTGCATCTGAGTCCACTGCCCTGTTCAAATGGGAAGATCTATAGACCTTGAAAAAGTTGATGTCTGGAAACCTGTGTGTGCTCACCCAGCCCGCCCTGTGAATTCATTCGTATGATTCTTCACCTCTACCCTGGATAGTAGGATCTTGGTGACAGAGGTCACCAACAGTCTAGTTACATGAGTGAAATGAAAAGCAGAGGCAAATAAAAATGCAGTGTACTCTCCCAGTGAAATGGACCAGAAGAACAATTGCAGGCAACATGAAATAATAACATGAAATAATTCTTATTCCAGGAGGCGGAGCAAGATGGCCGAATAGGAACAGCTCCAGTCTCCAACTCCCAGCGCGAGTGACACAGAAGACCAGTGATTTCTGCATTTTCAACTGAGGTACTGGGGTCATCTCACTGGGGAGTGCCGGACAATCGGTGCTGGTCAGCTGCTGCAGCCCGACCAGCGATGTACAAGATGTACAAGAAGATTAATGTGGTCTTCATGCCTGCTAACACAACATCCATTCTACAGCCTGTGAATCAAGGAGCAATTTTTACTTTTAAGTCTTATTACTTAATAAATACATTTATTGAGATTATAGCTGCCATAGATTGTGTCCTTTAATAGATCTTGCCAAAGTAAGTTGAAAACCTTCTGGAAAAGATATATTATTCTAGATGCCATTAAGAACATTTGTGGGGGGCGGAGCAAGATGGCTGAATAGGAATAGCTCCAGTCTCCAACTCCCAGCGTGAACGACACAGAAGAACGGTGATTTCTGCATTTTCAACTGAGGTACTGGGGTCATCTCACTGGGGAGTGCTGGACAATTGGTGCTGGTCAGCTGCTGCAGCCCGACCAGCGAGAGCTGAAGCAGGGCGAGGCATTGCCTCACCTGGGAAGCGCAAGGGGGAAGGGAATCCCTTTTCCTAGCCAGGGGAACTGAGACACACAACACCTGGAAAATCGGGTAATTCCCACCCCAATACTATGCTTTAAGCAAACGGGCACACCAGGAGATTATACCCACACCTGGCCGGGGGGCTCCCATG
>NW_016814421.1:405042-449848 GCF_001698545.2 Rhinopithecus bieti | reverse complement strand
ACACGTATGTTTATTGCGGCACTATTCACAATAGCAAAGACTTGGAATCAACCCAAATATCTATCTGTGACAGACTGGATTAAGAAAATGTGGCACATATACACCATGGAATACTATGCAGCCATAAAAAAGGATGAGTTTGCGTCCTTTGTAGGAACATGGATGCAGCTGGAAACTATCATTCTCAGCAAACTATCACAAGAACAGAAAACCAAACACCGCATGTTCTCACTCATAGGTGAGAACTGAACCATGACATCACTAGGACTCAGGAAGGGGAACATCACACATCGGGGCCTATCATGGGGAGGGGGGAGGGGGGAGGGATTGCATTGGGAGTTATACCTGATATAAATGACGAATTGATGGGTGCTGATGAGTTGATGGGTGCAGCACACCAACATGGCACAAGTATACATATGTAACAAACCTGCACGTTATGCACATGTACCCTAGAACTTAAAGTATAATAAAAAAAGAAAAAAAAATAATTCTTATTCTAGCTCTTTGCAGGCTCCTACGCCTTCAGAAAATTCAGGAAAAAGATTCTCAAGGTAAGAACAGAGGAGAGAAGGATGCCCTTCAGACAATCTGGCAAAGCCAGCAGGTTTTGCTGTAGATTAGACTTACATATATTCGGGAGGTAGTGGTACCAAGGAAACCCCTTAAAAACAGAAATACTGTCCCTTGGAATTTAAAAAATATTTTGCTTATTAGGCAGACAAACAACATTCACAGATTAATAAGGGCTCCAGTTGTTCATTCCCTAATTGTTCACAAGCTTGTGGTTGGGGTCGGAAGACAAGAGAAAAAGAATGAAAATAATGGTCCACCCCTTGTACACATGAAAGTACCATGGGTTAGTTCTGTTTTCTGTGTCCGGGATGCTGTCCTCTTCTTTTTGGGCTTCAGTTACTGGAGACACATGTTTTAGGTGCAAGACTGAATTTCACGTACTAGCAAATAGAAGGTTGCAGGGCAAAAGGGAATAATAGCATGAAAACATTTCCCTCAGTGCAGTTTTCCTCAGAGAGCCCATCAGACGATGTACAGATGCATCCACAGCTTCTCAGTACCTCCACGACTGCCACCCTAATCCAAGCCACCCCTGTGTTTCATCTGGATGATTGTGGTATCCCCTTGATAGATCTCTCCTTCATCCCCTGCCTTCCTTCCTTGTTTTCAAACCAGCAGCCAAAGTGATCCTTTGCCATGAAACTCAGAGTGTGTAAAGCTTCTGAACCTCTGTGATAGTGTTGCCAGGTAAAATAAGAGATGCCCAGTTATTTGAATTTCAAATAAATAATCAGCAATTTTTTTTAGCATGAGTATGTCTCAAAAGTTGCATTGGACGTGTTTACACTAAAATTTATTTGTTTTTTATATTGTTTTACTATTGCTGTTATAACAGATTTCCACAAATTTAGTGTCTTAAAACTCCACAAATGTATTGTCTTATATCTCTGGAGACAAGAAGTCCAAAATGTGTCTCATTGCATTAAGATCAAGGTGTTGACAAAATTATGTTCCTTGCTCTTTCCAGTTTATAAAGGCAGCATGAATTCCTTAGCTTGTGACACCTTCCTCCATCTTCAACGGCAGTGATCCAGTCACTCTGACTTCTGCTTGGACCAACATATCTCCTCCTTCAACTCTTCTGCCTCTCTCTCCCATCTTTTAAGAACCCTTAGCATGCCCTTGGGCCCACCCAGATGATCCGGGGTAATATTCCCATTTCTAGTACCTTAATATAATCACATCTACAAAGTCCTACTTGCCATATAAGGGAACACATGCCGTATAAAGGAATAGGTTCTGGAGATTAGGACGTGCACATTTTGGGGGTCATTCTTCTGCCTACCACATTGTTTATCTGATATTCAAATTTCACTGGTGTCCTGGGATTTTGTTTGCTAAGCCTGGCAACCCTAGCCCATTTACATTTCACTCAGAGGAAAAGCCTACTCCCCTCTACTAAGCTAGAGGGCCCTATGATATGACCCCTCACTCAGTCCATTCTAGCCACACTGGTCTTGTTTCTGTTCTTGAACCCTTTCAAGCATTGTCCAATCTCAGGTTCTTGCTTGGTGTTCCCCTCACACCTCCTGGACACTGCCTTCAAGGAGGTCCTTGAGGAAATGTCATCTTTCCCATGAAGCTTTCCTTGAGAACCCTCTCTCCACCAATCATGTCCCATTCTAATCTCTTTCATTTTGTTTTTCTCTGCAGCACTAACCGCTATCTGAAGGGCTTATATTACTTATATTAATATATCTTGTTGATGGTGTCTATTTCCATCCACTCTTTGACCACCTTTAGCAGAGTTTATCTGCCAATATGTCTCCCATTCCTTACAACTCCCTACTCAGCAGACATGCTCAATGCATATCTGTTGGCTGAAAGAACGAATGAATGAAACAACAGAGTGGATAAAGGCATGGATAAAGCGGATAAAGTCTTTGTCTTGCCAGATCTAAGAAGTACATGGTTGCTTTTATTTTCTACATTGAAGTGAAGCCTCAATAAACTGTATTTTAATAAGCTTATCTAAAAATAGAAGAGAGCCCTGCCTTGTGATCTATGGGAATTTACTAATTATTACATAAGATTGAGGGATAAGTAGGTATAGCTTTAGCAATAGCCAGCTGCCTCACCTCTGCTCTTCAACCTCTGTGCAGTTCTGAGCTGTATCTTTCTCATTGGTCATTTTAGTTGCTAGGCTTGGTTCTAGAGAGTGAAAATTTTCCCAATGATCTTTGTTATGAAACTAATGATAATAACAATAACAAACAGGTCTTAAAAGGTAACTTTTCAAAACCTTTGAATTCCTTTATTCTTATGTGTGGAGTACTTCTTTATTAAATCTTTCAACTGTGAAATTTTCATAGATTTTAATGGTACCATTCTAGGGAATTTAAATGAAGCTTTTTCTGAGGGTCACAGGGCCTGAAGGACTGACAGAGAAAAAGAAGAGAGAGAACTGAAGTTTCTCTTCAAAATAAACCTTCCTAAGAAAATGCCTCTGTGAGCCTGGGTTCCATATCTAGCAGAGCAGATCAGAGTCATGTAGACACTTTGCTGATGGTTTATGTTGAACCAACATTTTAAACAATATGACAAAAAATAAAAATAAACAATATGAAATAGGGCTTGCGATTTCACAACACTCTGAATCTGAAATACAGATTTCAAAATACTCTCACAGGAAGTAAAGACAAAAATTTACAATAGAGATTTCTGAAATACGTGTCTCAATACAAGAATGAATGAGTGATCAATTAAACAAACACATCCGTAAATTCGTCTGTGACTCCCTATGCATCTTGTGTTCTTACCTCTGTTATAACTTTTAATATAGACATTGTCCTTTATCTCTCAATATAACCAGATCAAAGCCCTTTGGCCTAGACATTTTAAGAAATACAGATGATAAATATTTATGTAAACAAGCATGCCCTGATCTCCAAATTATTCCATGATTTACCTTAAAATAAGAAACGTTTCAAAAGAAGACTTTATTTTTCCTCCTGCTGACTTGAAAAGCAAGTCACTGATCTTAATATTAGACAGAAAAACACAATTCTGTCGATGTTATGCGTCTTTCCACCTCCTCTCCCTAATCGAGTTCTCTCCTTTCTCCAAACCCTGTTGCATTTGATAGGTGGAATTTCACAGCACGACCCTTCATTGCATCTTATATTTTCTGTCTTAAAGCATAAGTCTTGGGTACTTATAGGTCATGGAAAGATCTAGGGCTTGAAACAGTGAAGACTCGTAGACAAATCCTGAATCTGCTAGTCAATATGCCTTAGGAAAGTTAACAATCATGCATTCTATTTGTACCTATAAAATGGGAATTAGAATACATACTTCATGTCTTGTTGAGAGAATTACACACGACAATATATGTGGAAAGATTGACATTAAACCACAACACAGTATGTGCTCAATACTTACTTTTCTCTTTAAAGCACAAAAGACATGAATCATATTGCCCACAGCTTAGAGCTAAGTATGGGGTAAGTGCTCAATAAATAGTGATCATTTGGTCATAGTTTAATTGTTGAGCTTGGGAAGCACTTCAAATTTCTCACTTTGTGTCCTTAGTCAAAAATCGATGAGAGTTTTGCCTTCTGTCTAGTGTCAGCCTGGGGTCTGTAAATAGGGTGGCACTCTTCTCGTCCCCATTAAGTCCCTCTCACCCTCACAGAGGAGTTTAGAAAAGGTGGTTTTCAAAAGGCAATTTATTGAAGATAATTTTCCCTGCTGAGCAGCCTAAAAGAATGCATTTCTTGCAGTGTTAGAGTAATGTTTCTTCTTAAGGAAGATAAAACCTTTTACCCTTTCAAAGCACCTGCACAAACCAGGTAATGAGTGTACACATAACTAGGTTTTTCAATTATTGAAACAATCAGAAAAGAACTTGCCAAAATTAAAATAATACTGTTTCACCAGAGAGGAACATTGCTACTTAAAGTAAAACAGTTTCCACTCTCGCTAACACCCATAACTAAACCTGCTGGGTTTCTGCATTTCTCTAGGCACTTTAGGGACACCAGGTATAGAGGGTGAGCGACATCCATATGGAAGGTGGGCGTGGACAATGGGTAAAACTTCTCCTGAGGTCAGGCTTTGCTCTCTTTAACTGTTCGCCTAGAAGATGCAGCCCTGCTTTTTCGTAAATTCAGAAGCAGTGGTAGCACATGGGAAAACCACTCATGAGAACAAATTTCCCTAGTATAACTGCCTCTTTTAAAAATTATACATTTGGTTATAGGCCATTTTGATCTGTATTTATTGGCACCGTGGGCTTTCAAATGCCTTCGCACTTACACACCCACTCTTACTATATAAAAGTCAGATCATGGTTTTGTTTTAAAACAATGTAATTCAGTTTGAATTCAGTATACTTCAAATGCCTTCTTGGCTTAAAAAGTGAAGATTTATCATTATTGACAATTTTTGAAAGAAAACAATGTAAACTCATCATTACCACTGTCGCCATTACAAACATGTACTTAAACTGTTGTGATGTGGCAATACCATGTTTAGTGGACTTAATTATTAAAGCAGTTAACTAAATTTATTATTTCATTTCCATGACAACTTTATAAGGCAGGTACTATCATTATTTCAATTTTACAGATGAGGCTCTGACTCCTTAGAAAGGTTAGGGAACTTTTCCAGAGGTCACGCAGCTAGAATTTGGTAAACTGAAAAATAGTGCTCATTTCCTGGGGCTGCCATAACAAAGTATCAAAAACTGGGTGGCTTAAAACCACAGAAGTTTATTTCTTCATTGCTCTGGAGGCTAGAAGTCTGAAACCGAGGTGTTACAGGTGTTACAGGGCCATACTCCTTCTGAAGTCTCTGGGGAAGGAGGGTTCCTTGCCTCTTCCAGTTTTTGGCAGTCCCAGGCATTCCTTGGTTTGTGGCTACATCCCTCCAATCTCCACCTCCATCTTCACAGGGCTGCCTTCTCTGTGTCTCTACGTGTCTGGGTGTCTTCACATAGCATTTTCCTGTGTCTGCATCCAAATTTCCTTCTTCTTATAAGGATGCCAGTCATCTCAGATTACTAAGGCCTACCCTAACAACCTCATATTTTTTTTTTTTTTAAGATGGAGTTTCACCCTTGTCCTCTAGGCTGGAGTGCAATGGCATAATCTTGGCTCACTGCAACCTCCGCCTCCCGGGTTCAAGCGATTCTCCTGCCTCAGCCTCTGAGTAGCTGGGATTACAGGTACGCGCCACCACACACGGCTAATTTTTGTATTTTTAGTAGAGATGGGATTTCGCCATGTTGGCCAGGGTGGTCTTGAACTTCTGACCTCAGGTGATCCACCTGCCTCGGTCTCCCAAAGTGTTGGGATTACCGGGGTGAGCCATCACACTCAGCCATAACTTCATCTTAACTTGATTAAATTTGCAACAACTCTTTTTCCAAATAAGACGCCATCACATTCACAGGTGCTAGGGTATCCGACAGCAACAGTTTTCTTTTTCCCAGGGGGAAACAATGCAACCCATAGCGCATGCCCAGTCCATCTCATTGTAGAATTCTATCTGTTCATTTGTTTTAGAGACAAGGTCTCACTTTGTCACCCAGGCTGGAGTGCAGTGACATGATCACAGCTCACTGCAGCCTCAAGCTACTGGGTTCAAGGGGTCCTCCTGCATCAGCCTGCCGAGCAGCTGGGACTACAGGTTGTGCACCATCACACTCAGCGAATTTTTATTTTTATTTTTTGCTGAAACAGGGTCTCACTATGTTGCCCAAACTGGTCTCGAACTCCTGGGCTCAAGTAATCCGCCTGCCTTGGCCTTCAAAAGCACTGGGATTACAGGCGTGAGCCACTGTGCCAGCCAGAATCCAATTTTTAATGAATTCTTTCCTTGAGACAAATTCCTAGAAGATTTTGCTCAACAGAAATGAACAGACCCTCAAGGACCCCACTTTGCAGAGGATGATGCTTAATTTAGGGGCATAATTTCTGACCTCTTTACTTAGCAATCACCCGACTTTATAGATGCCACGAAAACCCATCAAGAGACTGGGACTCCACCAAACAAAGAAAATAAGTCTGTTTTGAATTCTTGTTTGAGATTCCTTTCTCTTCCAAATTTTCACAGAAGCTCCTTGGCCCCTGATAATCCTGGAACAAGAGAAAACGGGGTCTTCCTTCAGGCTGCTGTTGCTCACAGACCCCAGTGAGCTGGGGCAGTTGCTATAGAGGAACAAGGCTGCTCTTTTCCAGGCAGGGGACAAAGTTTGCTGAATGTTCAGCGCCTGAGCCCTGCAGCCTGGGAGTTCTTCACCTGCCTCTGCTCCTTTGGGCACAGATCCCTGCCACTAGACTGCTGGGGTAGCCAGACTGGAGTCTTTTTAAAGGTTAGCAAGTTTGTCTGTTGCCATCTGTCTTTCTCTGTGTGTGTGTGTGTGCTCGCTCATGATTCTGTGCAATGTGCAAATTTAGAACTTGCTTGGAACAATGCTGAGGGAATAAACCTCGGCACTGGCTCTCAATCACCCCGGAATCCCGGGGCACAGGGATTCCTTAGATGCACGTGTCTTTAGGGCAGCAGTAACTGGGACAATAATATAAGTATCTGGGACAAAATTTTACAGCTGTAGGGGACCACTTTGTTCAAACTCTGAATTATGTTATTGATGAAATTGAGGACTACAAAATTTAAGTGCATGACCCAAGGTCACATCTAGTTTGAGGCCAAGCTGACAGGAGGGCTTAGGTCTCCATCTCCCTGATTCTCAATCCAGAGCTTTGTTCAATAGACTAATGAATCAGTACATTTTATAGAGCTTTCCCCCTTCAAAGGGTTCTCAGAGAACATTTCATCTTTTCCTCCCAACAACGTTGTAGTAAGAGAATTGATTCGCCTCCATTAAGAGTAACTCAGCACACAGCATATGTCCTTCTTGCAAACCAATCTGGTTTTAATTCTGTAAATGCTCTCTCTCCTTTCTTATGGGTTTATGTTTATTTCTCTGTATGTTTGTATTCTGTTCAGGGTTAGCAAAGTTCAGGATTTGTTTTCCACTCATGGATGGTTTGGTTTCTGATAAGAACTCTGTCTTCTCCAAATTATCCTCATAGTTCTTGAAACAACATACCCTAAAGCTATTGCCTACATGCCTATCATTGGTAGTCATTACCTTTATTACTTTAGAACCTTCTACTTCCATTTTGGTTTCTATGCTTATCTATCTATCCCTGGGAGTTATTGCTCTGCCATTGCTCTGCCATGAGGGATATGAAAAGAATACAGGCTTTGGGTCATACATATGTGGGCTTGAACCTGGCTCTGTCACTTAACTGACCACATGACTACTGCATTCTTGTAGGTACAAAATGAAACAAAACAAAACAACAGAAGATATGTAACATTTGTAAAAAGGGTGTCCTGATGCTTACATAGGATGACAAAGATTTAGTACTTGGTACATAGTAGGTGTATTAGTCCATTTTCTTACTGCTATGAAGAAATACTCAAGATTGGGTAATTTATAAAGAAAAAGAAGTTTAATGAACTCACAGTTCCACATGACTGGGGAGGCCTCACAATCATGGGAGAAGAAGGAGCAAAGGCATGTCTTACATGGTGGCAGACAAGAGCATCAGCAGGGCAACTGCCCTTTATAAAACCAACTGAACTTTATAAAATTAAATAAGTCATGAGACTTATTCACTATCACAAGAACAACATGGGAAAAACTTACCCCCATGATTCAGTTACCTCCCACCAGGTCCCTCCCATGACACAGGGGGATTATGGGAGCTATAATACAATTAAATATGAGATTTGGATGGGTAAACAACCAAACCATATCAGTAGGTATTCAGTAAATACTAGCTCTTCTATAAGAAACCATACATGAAGCTTATAGTGATGAGCTATGCTCCTCTGCCTTGATTAATGCTTGAGTTTATTTGAATCATTAAAAAAATCATAAAAAGGGGCAAATGTTGTATCAGCATCCAGAATAGTAGCCTTCACACTCCCTGAGCAAGATGTGTGGATAGGAGCAAATGCATAGGGTAGGGCAAGATTACACTGTGTCTGTACCCCACTTTGGGCATTTGTTTGGGATGATGTTATAGAGTGAGAACTTATGTCCCCTCTGTATTCATATGTTGAAATGCTAACCTCCAATGTGATGGTAGTTGGAGGTAGGGCCTTTGGGAAGTGAGAAGGTCATGAGGTTGGTGCCCTCATGAATGGGACTAGTGAAAGAGATCCTAGAAAGCACTATTACCCTCTTTTTACCATGTGAGAACACAGTGAGTAGACAGAAATCTGCAACCTGGAAGAGGACCCCAGTGTTGGCACCCTGATCTTGAACTTTCAGACACCAGGACTGTGAGAAATAAACTTCTGTTGTTTATAAGCCAACAAGTGTATGGTACTTAGTTATAGCAGCAAGAACTAACCAAGATAGATTATAAGTGACATGCAGAGACATTGGCCAAAAGGATTGAAGGCAGTAGAGCCAGGCTCCCTTGTTGGAGGGCATGGCCAGATGGCTCTCAGAGTGAGTATTGCTGATGGATCATGACAGCCACACCCCCACCACCCCAACCATCAGAACAAGCCCTGAGAGAAAATGCAGAGTGGGTGTGTGACGTTATTTGTAGTCCATCATGGCTGATAAATAGTCCCAACTTATTTCCAGGGATGTGAGTTAAACAAAACGGTGAACACTACTTGGAAATGAGAGGGACTGATTGTGCATAATATTTATCACCTCTTTAAATAATGTAATTTTCCTTACCATCCTTGCAATGTTTTTCATTCAAAGACTGTTATATTTTGTGTGTTTGCCTCACAAATGACCTGTAAGTCATAAGTGTTTATATCCCCACTTTTGGAAAAAAAAATTCACCTCAGGATCACCTGCTTGGAGAAAAGTCAAATCTCCAGGTAATTTTTGAAAAGTCGTGTTCTAACTCAGTATTTTTATTTCTCAAATAATGTATTCAAATGTTTTTCTGATTTGTTCAAAATTGATAATTTTATGTTTTAAATGTCTTGGGGTCTATAAATGCTAACTTTAAAAAAACAGACTTGCTATAACTGTGGATATTTTCCCTTGAGCATGGGGATCATTGTAGGGACAAATACTGGAATGAGTCTAATTATATCCAAACCACTCCACTAAATCGCTGCTGAAAGCACAAGCCAATGAGTTACATCTGAGTTCAGGAAATCCATACCCTCAGTTTGCTGAGATTGGCTGAGGACAAAAGAAAAACCTGAACCTATGGGTATCTCCTCAAAATGAACTATATCTCTCGAGGTTCTCCATCAGCTCTGTATGGTTTTATATTTTTCTCTACCAGATGAGAAACTGTGTTAAGAATGAAAGTAGAAAACATCTCTTTTCTTTGTGACAGCTTCCTTTTGTTTCCATTTTATCCAATACCATCTGGAAAACATGAAGAGACATACTGTGTGTGATATATGAACATGTTCAGCATCATTGTTGAGATGGAGAGGGAATTTAAAGTGCAGTAAATAAAAAATTGTAGACTGAGCTTGTAGATTTTAACAAGCCAATGATAAGACTATCAGCCAGTTCAGAGTATTCCCTAAAACTGCTATGTATTCAGTGATTTTTCCTTTATTATTTGTTGGATTTTATATATGTATGTTATTGAAAATATAGAAAGATACCATAGTAATTAAAGTCAGCCTGGATCTATCATTCTTATAGAATTTGTAAAGAATTTGTAAAGAAGTGAATATGTTATAGGCAGTTGACTTGGAGATTATGCTAGTTCCCTAACTTATATCTGAGATCTTCCAAGCTCATATTATGTTAACACAAGTCACTCCTAGGGCTTGAATGAAAAATGAATGATTGTACTACAATGCTGTGTTATTGTGGCATTTCTCCTCAGTCAGTAAGACTTTTTCTCTTCCAAGTGTACTTCTAATGGGCTTGGTAATAAAAACCAACAAAGTTCTTCAAAATTGTTTTCTAATGGTGACAGTTTTAATATTACAGAACAATAAATATTTAGTTGTCTCTATGCCATATAGCCACTTCAGTGAGTGTGACTCACTCTTTGAAAGATTACATCTTTCTTGGGCTGTTGGTGTTTGTGTCCTGGGATGCTTTGGGGTTGACCCTGGATAGCATTCACGGTCATTAGCTCATGGTGTTCTTGTGAGACATTTGAAGTCAGCTGGCATCCTGCTGATGGAGCTGCTGAGTTCAGCATCACATCGACATAATTTCATGATGCGTTTGCATGAAGGGCTTTGGTGCCATTTCTGAGTGAGGTAAGCATTTTTGGATTGAGTGTTGACAAAGTTAGCTGCTTGTTACCTGATTTGCAGGGTTATGTTTCTTGGATATCGTTGCCTCTTAGTTTCTCCACCAGTGATACACTCTAATGTGCATTATTGCTGATTGTTGTGCAATGCTTTTGAAAATGAAATACAGTCAAAGAGATTTTCTTTTGATACACCACTAATAATGTAAATCACAGGGCTTCCCTCAAATAAAGCTATAAAGTTTGTTTTAAAAAAATTTTGTTTTGTTTTTTCTAAAATAGAAGAGTTCATGGTTTCATTAAACTAGTTTGTTGGTTTCATTCATCTAGGGACACCCTAGATTTGAGTAGACTTCTTGATATTCATTAATAAGAATAACAAAGTTTTCTCTACTTTTATTTGAAGAACTACTTTCTCAATTAAAATCCTGAAAATTTGTATTCTTAGGGGTAAACAGCTTCACTTTAATAGTACAGGTTAAGCATCCCTTATCTAAAATGCTTGGGATGAGAAATATTTTAAATTTTTTCAAACTTTGGAATATTTACATTACACTGGTTGAGCATCCCAAATCTGAAGATCTGAAATCTGAAATGCTCCAGTGAGTATTTCATTTGTGCATCATATTGATGCTCAAAAAGTTTTGAATTTTAGCCAGGCATTGTGGCTCACACCCATAATTCCAGCACTTTGAGAGGCCAAGGTGGAAGGATTGGTTGAGGTCAGGAGTTCAAGATCAGCCTGGGCAACATAACGAGACCCCCATCTCTACAAATAATTTAAAAATTAGTTAGATGTGATGACATGCATATGTAGTCCCAGCTACTTGGGAAGCTGAGGCAGGAGGATCACTTGGGCCCAGGAATTTTAAGGCTGCAATGAGCTTTGGTCACACCACACTGCACTCCAGCCTGGGCAACAGCGTGAGAACCTATCTCTAAAGAAGAAAAAAAGGTTTCAAATTTTGGAAAACTTCAGATTTTGGATTTGACTTTGGGATGCTCAACCTGTAATAATCACATTGAACTAAGACTGATCTGTACACCATGACTAGAGGCCAATTCTGCACCAGTGGGGATCACCAGCAACATGGAGGTCAGCAGAAGAATCAATGATTCTCTTTGTTACATGGGGGAGAGATGTCTCCCCTTCAGCTCTGTATTTTCCTGGGAGCAGATCCAGCTTTGTGGGTCCCCATGAACTTAGTATCCTAGTACTACCACATCCTCTGTCATTACAGCAAAGTTACTAAATTGCTTTGGGCCTTGGCTTCTTTAAATAAGGTTAGTTCCTTTCTCTCCTGCATAAGGTTTCTATGAAGCTTGAGAGAGAATATGAATAGAAAAGGTCTGGCCTAGTAGTCAGCACTTAGATGGCATTCCACCAATGTGACTGTTTTTTGTTCTTTATGAAATTGGCCTGATGACTATGCTTGAGAATCAACAGAAAGTAGGTTTCCCAGAGAATCCCTCTTCATCCTGGATCCATTCAACATCACACACACAGACACACACACACACACACACACACACACACACACACACACACACACACACACACGGTTTTCCATTGTCCAGCATGGAGTCTGAAATTCTACATTGGTGGTATAGCCCTTTGGAGGATGGAGTAAGATTGCAGTATTGTTTGGCAATAGTCACTTCTTCTCCTTGGGGGAGGATTAAACTTTAGTGCCCCACTGAGACCAGACATAACTATGTTATCTGCTTTGGCCAATGGCATGGGAGAGGAACTGTTGTGTGTCACTTCTGAACAGAAACTTGATGAGCCACTCTGTACCTTGCCATACTGTTCTCCTGTACCACATTCACAGGCAATATATGAGTTGGTCCCAGCCTGGGTCCCACAGTGGGGATCACCATGATGGACAGATGTTTCCTCCTCCCACTGGTTCACACTGGACATATGGTATGATTGATAATAATCCCTGTGGTTTTAAACCACTGAGATTTGGGGGTTGTTTGTGAGCACAACATAAACTCATGAAGGGAATTTGAAGGATAGAAGTCCTGAATGGAAATACAGGAGGCTACTGAAGCCGACTTTGCATGCATCTTACAAGGCTCCTTTTCTGACACTACCTGTTCTCCAGGAAGGCAGAGGTTGCAGTGAGCACCTGCAACAGAACTATCTAATAGGGACCAGGAAGCACAGATTTGAATAAGGCATTGGTGGGGCCAAGTGAAAAATTTGTGGGTTCAGCTTTCAGTTTTAATAAAAATATCTTAGTCCCGTGATTCTCAAACTTGAAGCACTTGAAGGGGTTGTTAAAACACAGTTCAGTGGGCCCCATCTCAGAGTTTCCAGTTTGGGAAGTCTGGAGTGGAGCCTAATAATATGCGTTACTAATGAGTTGCCGGGTGACGTTATCGCTGTTGGCTCAGGGCTTGTCTTTGACAACCACTACTTTAGTTCCACCAGGTAAATCAGAGACCCCTTCCTTAGAGTGAAGGAGACAGCTGAGAGGAAGAGGCTGCCTTGCTGAGATTCAAGCCTGTTCTTCCTTTTTTCTTTTAGACCAGACACCCTGACAGGTGACCCTAAGCGGGCCACCCACGCTTCCTGCCCAGGAGTCGATGCCTCAGAGGACATGCATGGGCGTTCCAAAATCTCCCTCCGTGTTGTTTGAAGATGTGTCTCAGTGTCATGCTCAGAAGTATGATGAAGGGATCAATAGATGACTCTCCTAAGTTTAAGAAATTTTAGGCATGAGATTCAGAGTTAGGGAAGAAGAAATGTTTTCTCCAATTGATAGGCTACAAGACACATGGACCCCTTAAAAGTGGAGCCCATGAAAAGTCATATTGTTATGGAGTCCATGGAGGTATATTAAGACTGCTGGGTACCAAGAAGTATGTGTAAACAAAGATAAGATTAAATTAATTTTATATTCCAGACAGTAAAATGCCATGAAAGTTTCTCTCCCAGTTCAGCAAGGAAACAAATCTCAGAATCTGTAAAAATATTTAGGTAGCTGATGTGGCCACTGCAGGATTGCAGTTTTTCCCATTTGTGGTTTGGGAACCAGAGAGGAAAAGTAATCCAAGCTTTCACAGAGTCATCAAGGGTTACATGGAAACAGGAAATTAACCAACCATTAAAAAAGCAAAGAATTATGTCAAAATACTTTAAAGATTATAAAGCTAATTTAGAGTTTCACAAGGACACAATTAACATTGGAATATATTATGTACAGTGATCTAAAAAAATTACATGGCTTCTTTTAAAATGGATGGAATAACTATATATATAGATGGTCACTAAGCACATTTATTCTTGTGAGAATGACAAGACTATGCAAGATAAAGAAAGTTCTTACTTTTGAACCGAAACTAATTATCTTTACAGAGGAAGAATCATTTTGCTTCTCTTCTTCAAACAGTAACTTCTATTTTTGTGTCCCCTCTGAGTCTCATGATGTTTGACCAGCATTAGATTTCTGTCAACCTAATAGAACTGATAATATGAATGGGACTTTTATAGAATTAAAATGTAAAGGGGACTCCTGGAAAATGGTATAAACCTTTGGAGAATAGAGTCTTCCTCTATTCTTTGCATAGGACTAAAGCAACTCTCCATTTTGTTCCTTTATATTATGACCCACGGTGGCAATGACAGACCTAGAACAATACTGTTTTAAAATTGTGTCTCTCATAATAAGCAAAACCAGCCAAGAGTTCCAGGGTAGAGCAAATTAATGACTATAAGGAGGAATCGCCCAGTGTTTGGGGTACCCTACTTTTATAGAGGATAGGTGAATCTCTTGCCAGTTAGCTCCCTGTTATTTTAGGGAGGAAATTGACATTTCATGATATTCCAGGCTACATTGTGAGCTTTGTGGTCCTCAGCATTTTTACTTTCTAGGCCACTTCCTCCATAAAAAAAAATTCAAAAATATATTTTATAACCACATCGGTATAAAGACAAATATATTAGTGCATTTATTTGTAAATATTCATTATTATCATATTCAAGTTTTCCTCCTGATTTTAAAATAAATTAAAATTAAAGCAATTATCTGGACTCCTTAAAGTGTTGCAGGCCCTAGTCATTGTGCTTGCTATGCCTAGTGGGTAAATCCACTCCCAGATCATGCTTGCCTGTCAATATTGTAAAAAAAAAAAAAAAAAAAAAAAAATCCTTATTAACAGACTGGCTTATTAGCATCACAGACTGGTAGGTAAGAGAAGGAGAAATATGTGAAACAGAACCCCAACCAACCCAAAGATACGTGCACGAGCGCACGTCTAGCCTATACCAGCTAAGCAGATACGTAAGAAATAAATAATTGTTGTGGTTTTATGCCATGGAGTTTTGGGGTGGTTTGTTATACAGCAATGACTAACTGACATATAAAGTCTTGGCAGCTATTATATGGAGTTAGATTTTTTTTTTTTTCCAGAGTGCAATGTAAAACCATTGGAAGGCTTTAAGCAGAGTACACAATCTGATTTCCTCTGGGCAAAGTTCACTGCGGCTGTGGGAAAGAGATTAGAATGGAGGACAGGAAACCAGTAGGAGGCTATAGCAGTCATCCAGCTGGGGAAAGATGACTTGACACGGTAGGCCTGGGGGCAGGGGTGGAAGTGGAGATGGAGAGAAAAGGATGGCAGTGCAAACAATATTTAAATTTTCTGCTAGGCCCTGTGAAGGATGTGAAAAGCTACAAAGAATTATAAGACCTTGCTATGCCTTAATTGGAAAGGATGAGAGAGAGATTGTTTCTGGAAACAGGAATAGAGAATTGGTGAATTTTCTGATCACATACAGATAGTCCTGCTGAATGTTCCTAAACTCACTGAGGGCCAGATTCAACTTTTGAAATCTGTTTGTGGGAATCAAAGTTGATGGCAGAAGCAGATGGCTGTGAAGAATGCTATGGTGTAACATTTTGTGGGTTATGTTTTAACAGGATGGTAACCGAGCTTTTTGAGCCTGTCTGGTCTATGCCCTCCTCAAAATTCTCCATCCATCTCCCTGTCTTCTCTCCCTTTCTATAATTTGCAACAATTTGATTTTCCCCCAAGGAAGTCTGCTTTCAGAAAAAGTTGCTTGTTTATCTTTCGTTTAGCCAAAGAAACAGAAACGTCTCAACATAACCACACCCTGATTTCACTTTGCCATATCATACAATTATAAGATGCCATTTCATTATAAAATTCAAAGAAACATTTCATACATGGATTCTTAATTCATTTCCTAGAGGCATGCAGGATTTGCTGTGGCTATCAACAGCTTTCTTGTTCTGAGGAGTGAACTGAGGTATCATGTGCTAAAGCATCTCCCTGAAAACATCTGAGGCAGGATTAAAATGAGGTTTCAGATCCCTTAATTCTTAGTTTAGTAGGGCCTCTCCCTAGATCATGTCAGTATAGCAGGAATATATTATGCACCTTTTAAATCTACACACTTTTCAATAACTTAGAAATATATTGATCTTTCCTAGGAGATTTTCCCCATTTTTCTTGCCCATTAACACTGATACAAAAATATTGAAAATAAAGCCTAATAACAATGCATTTCATTAGCATCAGGATCACTTGAACAAAATATTTTTTTGCAGAAAGGTTTCACTTTATTGGACATTGTTCATCCATTGGTTAAAAGAAATTAAACCTTGTCAAGAATAGTATAGAAGAGGAAAATCTGCTTAAAGTTTCTGAAGAAAACCAGTGACAATCTCTTAACAGTCAATGTAATGTAATGTTGTTATTCCTAGTTTTATTATATTTACATTTTGGTATGTTTTATACGTAGGCTTTATGTTCAGAATTATTTATATTTCATTCTCATGTTAACGTTAGTTTGAGATTCTTTGAGTGATATTTACATTTGTCTGTTGACACAAATTGGAATAGATGTATTTATTTTGGGGGTAGGACCTAAAAAATTGGCCAAGTCACTTCTTTTTTTCTTCCTCACAAACTGTTTTAGTCTTTGAAACTTTCATGTGTTTTGGCATCATTCAAGTCTCCACTGTGCTTCATTCCTTACTAAGAAACTCAGGCCTTAATTAACTTGCTGTCCCTTCATTTGAAACTCACTCCATTTGATAACTCTTTGTTGCTTCTAGAACGGTTGGTGCAGGCTTGTGTGGGCTTCCATAACACAAAAGCCAGATGGATTTTTAAAAGCAGATAAATTTAGTCTTGAATAGAGAACTGTGAAAAAAAGAGAAAAGAATCATTAAAAAAAAAAGCCCCACAAAACAAAACAAAACAAAAAAATCTTGGTACTGATAAAAACAGTGAGAAATCACAGATTCTCAAATTAGAGGAAAAGCAAATCTTTTCTTTTCCTTCCCTTCCTCCTCTTCCTACTTTTAATTTGTTTTGGGCTCAAGAAGTGAAAAGTTCTGTTCCCAATTAAAAACGGATCACATTTGGGTCTGAGGGGGAGTGAGCCGCCTCATGATATGAGTATGAGACAGAAGGCTGTAGATAGATTGAGTCCCTTTGATAACCAACACCACTCTCTGTGTGTGCTAATTTGCAGAATGGGGAAAATATTGGCATGTTGCCTTCAGAATCCTTTGGAGGAAAAGCATTAGAAATATGAAAGCATTAAAGTTCTGTCCAAAGTGTTTACCTTATGTAACAAATTTATTAGGGAGTCTCAACATGTTTTGGGTATAAAAATGAAACAGTTTGACACTTATACAATGACAGCTCCTTCAACGAGGATAGGTTGACCCACCTTTCCTGGTGGGAAGTAACTCCCTTAACAGCAATTTGGCCTGCTCCTCTAACTTTCCTGTCACTTTTGGTTATTAGAACAGTTCCCTTTACTGTTTAAGATTCAGTTCTATGTATTTTGATACTTCAGTCTCAAATCAGATTCAGAGCTTGTGTCCTCCCCCACAAATGTTGACTCCCCCAGTCTGTGACTCCAGTGGCTTAAAAGTTGGTGGTTTGTTCTTCGTGTACTCACATCTTTTCTTCTCTCTTTGAACTCCTTTCTTTAGACTTCAGAAGGCTTCTGGATCCTATTCTGGCCCATTGTGGCATGGTCAGCAGATGAGAAACAGATGGACTGGTGTGTGGTGGGAGGAAGCTGTCCTGGTCAAGCTCTGCTTCAGGCCAGTCCTTTCTGAGGTTGGTGTTCTCAGTTCATTGGCAGCCTCCATAGAAGTGGTGTGTTTGAGGGACAGCATTCAGCTTCATCTTGGCCCCTTCGTCACTGGGAACTTCCACCTCCACTGGAGAGGGCAGTTGTATATTGGCCTTGAGCAGTGATAAACATCTCCACCTCCTTGTCTGTGTTGGGTCTTGTTGCTTGGTACAGTAGCTATCCTGAATGGTTCTATGGCTCTTATCATCAGCTTCTGTGTTGCTTCCCATGGAGCTGTGGGAGCCATCGGAGTCCTCTTTTGTATTTCCCAGATCCACAGAGCCTTGAAATGGGATGAGGCTGCCCATATCTCGTTTCCAGGTATATTGCATGACGAGACACTGCTGACTTGGGCTACTGACTAGAGCAATTACCTTCAGGAATCTCTGGTCTCAAGTGAACACTATTTTCTATACTCAAACACACACCTTCCCAAAACTCCAGGTGACATATATCTATACACACCCTTCTCTCCTCTCACCTTGGCAGGCATCATTTCCTAGTATGCTCTCTCAATGTTCCACTCCTGTCATCATAGAATACCTCAAAATCTGCAGTTTAGCATGTATCCAGCCAGTCTACCTCTCTTAGAGTCACCATCAGCATCTATTCAGGATTCCATTGGATATTATCTTACTTGGTTTTGAGGACAGAGAGGCACCACCACCAGCCACAACTACAAAGACATGAGAGAAAAGACTTTCTTCACTAGCATGCACTTCACCAAAGACCTACTGAAGTAAAATATCAGGTTGTCCTCCTTTCAACTTTAAGATATTTTTTTTGAATGTAGCTGTCTCTGCAGAAACGGAGCCTGCTATTAGCAAGCAACTTTATGTTACCACTCTCCCATCCCCAACTCAATTCTTTTCTTAATTTCGTTGGGGATAGTTCAGAGATGGAGCCTCTAGTAAACCTTATGGAGACAGGCTTATCACCAACAACCCAAGCTCACCTTTGGACTTTGACCATGGTTTTGAGACAATGGGAAACATCTCACTCTCCATCCTATTACGTTAGCGTCATACTTTGTAATTTATTGTCTTCATTTGAACTCACCAAACTCTTTCTGGTGTTTTTTCCCCTATCCTGTGCTGATTTAGACTGAGGTTGTGAGTAAGCTAGCAGTTTCCCAGGCTTATGGGCTAGGCCCCTAGCCTGGCCAGTCATTCAGAAAATGTGTCCCACATGCCACAAGCAGGATAGTATGGTGGGGGGAGAAAGTTATAACATGGGTCTGAACCTTGGCCATGGGTCCATGGCTGGCTACCTGTGACCATTATCTTTTTGGTCCTCTAGAAATGTGTTCCTGATTTCTAGAACAAAGGTTGGACTAGTAAATTTTAGTAACAAAACCCATATTTTTTCCCAAATTGACTGTTAAAACCTAAGTCCTCTTTCTTCCCAGGCAGAGAGACCTCATGGCATGAAATAAGGCAGCTCTGTGGTAGAAAATTTGAGACCTACTGAAGTAAAATATTAGGTTGTTCTCCTTTCAACTTTAAGATTGTTTTTTGAGTGTGTCTGGCTCTGCACAAACAGAGCCTGCTACTAGTGAGCAACTTTATGTTTATATTCATCTGACTTTCCAAATGTCCGTTGTATACTGAGCTCACTATTAGTAAGGCCATTTCCTTGTGTATTTTCAAATTGTTGTGGATGTTTTTAAAAGCCAAAAATTGGTGATGCTTATGTCTACTCCATATTTTGCAAAGTTAATGCTTTGAAAACTGCTGCTCTCATAGCACTAGAATAGCATTTCCCAGGGAATTGGATACTAGTCTCTTGGGATGCTCTCTAAAATGAAGACCTTTATGGTCAAAAAAAAATTGTAAAATATGCAGCATTCCATGTCCTCCTCTTGGAGATTTAGTAAGAGCTCAGAGAAGTTCTGCAGCAAACAACTTGTTTAACTTTGTTTGACTCAGTATTTCCCAACATTTGGAACCTATTGTTTTCTCGTGTAACATTTAGTGTCATTTGGTAGAAATAGTGCTCCTTCAAATTCAGCTTGTAATTCATTGTCTTAGAGCAGGGCCAACATATTTTTTTTTTCTGCAGAGGGTCGGATGATAACAAATTTAGGCTTTGTGAATTTCACTGACTCTGTTGCAGCTTCTCAATTTTGTTCTTGCTGTACAAAGGCAGCAACAGGCATATCTAAAAATGGGAGTGGCCGTGTCCCAATAAAACCTTATTTACAAAAACAGGCAGTGGTATAGATTTGTCCTATGAGCTGTGGTTTGCTGATCCCAGTTTGTCCATTAAACAAGTGAGATTGATTCTGACTAAGGAAGGTACAATCTCAAATAGTGAAACAAAAGCTTAGTTCTTTCCTGAGTAATTACTAGAATTTTGCTGAACTTCGGAGACTAAGCCACTGAGGATACCAGTTTTTCCCTGATCATCTTGAGAACTGGAGCAGGCTAAGTGACTTGTTCCACACTGCTTATTTTATCAGACATTTATTTATCTAGCTATGAAATCTTGGCCTGGCTCTGGATGTATTGCTAATCATCAGCCAGACTCACTGTGATCAAAGACGGGCAATAAGACATGGAGCAACTGGAGCAACCACTTAGTATCAACCCAATTATTGTATCTGAAATGAACCGTCTATGCTTTTCAAGCTTACAAAAGGAAAATGTTAAAAACACCATTAGAGGCATTCAGATGATCCTGGCTGTTTTCTGAACGGTTAACCATAATTAAATACTGTATTAGTTATCTATTTCTGTATACCAAATTACCTGAAAACTTGATGGCTTAAAACAGCAACTGTTTTCAATCTCACAGCTAGAGCGGGTCAGGAATCTCGGTGGCATAGTTCAGTTCTCTGGCTCAGGGTCTACCATGAAGTGTTGGCCAGGGCTGTGAGGACTTAACTGGGGAGAATGTGCTTCCTAGCTCATTCCCACAACTGACCTCAAGGCCCTTGGACTGGCAGTTCCTTGCCTCATGGGTCTGTCCCTAGGGCTGTTAACAACATATCAGTTGTTGTTCCCTAGAGGAACTTTCCCTAGAGGGAAGGCTCAGAGAAAGGAGGCAGGAAAGGCAAGCAAGACAGAAACCAAAGTTTCTTTGTAACCTTATCTGGAAAGTGCCATACTATCATGTTTGCTATGTTCTACTTGTTAAAAACATGTCACTGGTTCCAGCCCACACTTCAGGAATGTGACTCTACAGGGGTTTGTATATTAGGAGTCTGGGATCCTTGGGGGTCATCACAGAGGCTGTCTAACACATATGCTAATTTCATTAAGGTCTTTTTAATTATTTCTTTGTGCAATGAGGGTTCAAAGTCCCTGACCTTGAGTAGCAGAGGAAGATGTCACAGCCATAGTAAAAGCATTAGGGCGTGTCTTTATGAGAACTCTAGAGGAAAGGAAAAGAGAAGAAATAAAGTATGCATGTTGCAAGGTGGAAGGGATGGGGAAGAGAAAAAAAGAGACAAGCAAAGAATTATGGAGGCATTTTTCTGGAATTATTTGTCTTCCTCTGGGAGGAAGGGAGCAGAATGAAAGCTTCCTGAAAGCGATCTGGCCAGTGGACTCCTAAAAGTCCTGTTGTTCCTGCTTATTCCTCAGTTATCTGGGTTAAAAAGTATCTCACATTCTCCAATCACTCATACATGTTTAACTATTATTGATCTATTATTACCAAAGTAATTGGCTGAAATTTTATAATTTTGGCTGTCCACTTGCCAAAAAAAAAAAAAAAAAAAAAAAAAAAAAAAAAAAAAAAAAAACAAAACCCCCCCTATATCAGGTACTAAAAGGGATACAATTACATATTATACCTCCCCCCTTTGAAGATCTTATATTCCTATTAAGGAAACAAGACAAACAAATGGAAACAGTTATGTTAAAATTAAAGATTTAAATAACAGTTTAAGGTAAGAGTAGAAAGTTGTAAGGCAGCACATGATTAATTACCAAACAAACTATATAGAATTCATTCTATTGGAATCCAAGGGAGAGACTGATCATTGTGAGCAAGGTGATTGGGGAACATATTGTGAAGCAAATGATAAGGATCTGGAGGGGGAGAGTAAAGTAAGGGTATTCCAGGTGGATGGGATGGCATGAGTAAAATAAAAGGCGAGACAGGTGTTTTGGGGGAACAATGAGTTAACCAGTTTGGAGAGTGGGTTTTTGGAGGCGAGTAGTCTGAAATGAGGTAAATGGTAAGTCAGACAGCCATGCAGGAACAGGTTGAGTTTAATTATCTAACCTGTGCTCAGTCCCTGAGGCAGATGGCTCACCAACAAACATGCATGAATTACCCTCTATTAGAATTTTCAAAAAGGGGTAAGTTCCAGGTTGATTCACTGAACATCTTGGGCTCCCATCCCATGCCTGTCTTTTAATAGCAATTGGTGGCAAATGGAAACGGTACCTGTGCTTTGTCTCCATAGCAGCAACTCAGAAAAGCCTTGATGGCACCCAACTGAAAGAGACTGAATTGCTGTCACCCCCCACTGACAGACAAGGAGGCGATACAGGGAAGGAACGTGGCTGCTTTAGGAGATGTGGGATTAGGGAGACAGGTATGCTGGGTACCAGGAGATCCCAACCGAAGTAGAGTTGCAAATAGGATTCAGGGTATCAAAGCATAAAGCATTCAAGTTAAGATAGCAGGAAAAGATGACCCTGAGCATGCCTTCTTCACATTCTGAGAACTTGGAACTATGGAGAAGGGTCATAGAACCTTCAGAGAAGACCTAAAGAAATCCCCAAGTAGATGTGACATCTAATTCAACACCACCCCCTCCAACTTCCTACCTGTTACGTTACTCAGTCTCTCTAAATTCCATCTGCTCATCTATCAGACAGGTATAACAGTATTACTCACTATATCTATGGCATTGTTTTGGAAATTCAATGAGTCCACGGATGTCAAAGATTTCAAAGTGCCTTCCAAAAAGTTCTCATAACTCTTAGGTACTGCTATTGTTGCTGCTATTATCAATCTATTCTTCCTGGCATCTACATATCTTTGATAGTCATAAAAGCACATAACAAGGTGGTAAAATTATAGTTTTCTCTTAGATTTAGGTCACTTTGAAAGGCTTGGAATGACCCAAGGAAGGCTTAATATTAGAATGTCTCTGGGTTTTGCTCCCTCTTTCTTACTCCCTCTCTTATCTCTTTCTTCTTCCCTCCCTTCAGTAAGCCACACAGTCAATGCCTTCTCTGTGCCAGGCACTTTGCAAAACACTTCTAGCATTTCTAGGCTCTGGATATGCAGATTTGGGCAAGGCCAGTAATTAATTTTTGGCTTCTGAAAGGTAAGTAATCATGTTCAGGTGTGGATTCAGATAAAGTAAGTTAGTAGGGTCTCTCAGTAGAGGAAACAATGGGGAGATTTCACCTTAAGAAGGAAGAGGATGAAAATGTGAACCCAACACGTGCTGTTTGGGAGTAAATTCCAGTGGTGTGTCTGGAGCAGCAGGGGGGCATCTGTGCGTATCCACAGGCAGCTGGCCAGCAGGCAGCACAGGGCTCAGAATCAAGGCCTCCTGATGCAGGAAAGGCATGCAGACAGCACCTGGGGCCCCATTTCTGTACCTGGCCTGGCTTCCCAACCCCATCAGCTGTTAATTATGGGGAGGAGAGTACCATGAAGGCAACAGGACCCATCTTCTTCTAATTATTTTTCTATGGTAGTATGGTCATGACTTCTATTTAATATCTTCTGGCTGGCAACAATGTACTGAATGTTCTGCAGACCACAGCATTAAGCATGGCCATTGGCTGTTATGCAATGGGCTGAAATCTTAATTCTACAGACATGAGATGCTTAGGGAAGAAAAGGAAGGCTCCGATGGCACCAGGGCAAACAGCAAGATGGTAGCTCCTTGGTCCCAGACTTGGAGTCCTTGACCTCAGGCTCTTTCCAGAGGACCCTTCCCACAGTTGCACAGGAGAACGCTGATTTATGATACTTCAAGAAGGTGTTTTCAAAATGAGTGGGCACATAGAAAGTATCTAAAAAAGTTTAAGATATTAATTTATTTCAGATATCCAGGATACTCAGGAAGACTGCAGTGAGAAGGGATCCCACAACAAATTATGACCAAAAATAGCCAAGAATATTGCATTTCCAATTTGCCAGTATGCTAGAGGTGTAGGAGGCTAAGGGCTGATATGAGCTCAGCCTGGGCTCTCGCCTGCATTGTCGGCATCCCAAATTAGCAACAAGTGTCATCAAATATATGAACTGGGAGGAATTCCAAAGGAACCAAATCATTGCTCTCCAAATAGATGGAGAGAGGATGTAGTGAGAGGTCAGAAGTGGAGAGGACAGGCACAGGAAACCTTTGTGGTGCCATTTCTGTCCCCGGACAGGATGCCGGAAGGAGAGAGGTCAAAGCAACAGGAAGTCTAGCATCACGGTACAAAACGTTATCAAGACGGATGGGAGTTTAATTGTTTGATTCTTTAGGGCAAGTGTTGTGTGATCACTTGTCCATTGGATCTCTATTGTGTTACGTTTTGTAAAATTTATTTTTAATTTAAAGTCAATATAGGAAAGGATTAATAAACAAAGGTAGAGGTGGGAGTGCAGTGGGGGAAGAGCTTGTTAAATTAAATGATCCAAAAAACTACAAAAATGCTGGAGGGCTTTTGTGTAGCTCTCTCCCAAGCTGCATTTCCCACTGGACATCTGGATTATAATTCAGAGCACCAATTTCTGGCTTTTGGCCCTACTTAGATTCTCTGAGTTTCCAGTCTTACCTAAGTAATCTTCCCCAGAGGAGTTTATGTGATAAACTCTATCCACTCCCCTAGGGGTGCATGTATAAGGAAGTCCTTTCGGTAGACCACAGAGAGAGAATATAAACTCCTGCACCTCCTGGGCTGCCTGAAGTTCCCCTCGACCACACAATTCCTGCTGCTTTGGTTGTTGGTCAGCATGACAAAAGCAACTCTTCAACTTGGGCTACTCTCTTCTAAAGGCTAAGGGACAATTGATAGCATCACCCCGTCAAATCTAGGAAGAAATTATGAAATGACATATCTCGTTAGAAAATGAATTGCCCATAGGAGATTTCAGTCTATATCCACTAGAGAGAAAGAGCTTATGTAGTGCCATTCAGAGTTATATCTCCCCAAGTATGAGGGATTGGGAGGTTGGATAGTATAGCTCACAAACATGCCCTTGGAATAAGGAAAGCTCTCAGCATTTGAAAGTATTCTCCCAGGCTGATGCAGTGTTGTGTTCCAGATTCCTCTGAGTAGCTCCTAAACTCAATCTGAGTTCTTTGTAGCAACCTGCATGGTGCCCAGGAGGTGCCCTCTTGCTATTGGCCTGACTAGTTGGATTTTAGTTGCTGGACTCTAGTCCAGAGAACCTACTCGGAGCCACCATCCATCTGAACTTCACTGTATTCATATTCTCCTATGATTTCAGGGCTATACTAAGACTGGGATAACAAACTGCTGAATGTTGGCATGACACAACCTGGAAAATACGGGCTATCTCACATGGCTAGAATCCCCATACCCTCCCATAGGAAAACAGGTCTAGCCACTCAGCCCCAGAAGTATATCTTGGCCATTTTCTGGGAATAAGAAATATAAGCCTATTTAGACTGTATTTAGAATATCCCCAACCTTCAGATTAGATTTATGACAAAGATTTGAGAGAGGAAAATATTTGTTCATTCACTTATTAATTCAAAAATACCTGTTAGATACCTACCATGGGCAAGGCACTCTGCTGGATGCTGGGAAGGCATGAGTTAAGAAGACAGACATTTGTCAGCCCCATGGATAACACACAATAAAGCAATGGAGCCATTTTTAATTGTGATATGCATTGGGATGATAACCAGCAAGGGACTAAGATGGATGGGACCTTTTAGCTGGGTGGTAAAGGCTTACTTGAAAAGTTGACATTATCCTGAAAAGAAGAGGAGTTTCTTTTTGAGAAAAAAGGAGAGGAGAGGGAGAGAGCATCAGTAGAGAGAGCAAAGAACATGTGCATAGCCTTGAGGTGAGGAAGAGCTTGTGTGCTCCAGGGATGGAATGAGAGGAGCCCAGTGGGGCTGGAGGATTGTGACCCAGGGAAAGAGGGGTCAAGATTGGAAAGAAAGTCAGGGGTGAGGTCAAGGATGGCCCCAAAAGCCAGAATGGGAAATTGTTTTACTCTGAATGTGGCAGGAAACTAAAGAGTTGTGATTAGGGCTCATTAAATGAATGAAGGCGAGTGACATGAATGATACAATTACTATTTTTTCATGTGTGCTTCTTCATTGAGAATAGATTGGAGAAGTGAGAAGAGGAGCACGGAGACCAGCTGGGAGCTGCTGCAGTAACCCAGGTGAGGGAGATGGTGGCCTGGACCCGTGCTTGGCATGGAGGTGGAGAGAAGTGATACAACTGATTTAAGTCAACCAGCTGCTTTATCCAAATAATGCCACATGAGTTTATTGCCATCTCTTCATATTTTACAACCAGATCACTTCTGCATAAAACCACATGGAAGAATAAGAAGGGAAAAACAATCAAGCAATAAACTGTTAATCTGCAAATAGTTAAATTCTCCAACAGTTGATTTTAAAATATTTTCCTAAAGTCTATTAAGATTTTTTCAAAGTAATTCTTCTTTGGAGGCACATCTCTGGACTGAAACAACCAGCCTTTGCTTTTGGTATGGTCCTGTTTCAGTCAAAATGGCTAACAGGCTATGCAGAAAACCAAATTCCAAGTTACTCAAATGTGGAGAAAATCTGGAGGTCTGGTATGGGCATCTTTTCAAAATGTTTTAATTACACATTGATTTACAAATGACATTGTCTGGTATGGTAGTTTTTAAAAAATCATCATTTTTAAATATCTGCCAAATTTTAAATGGTAGTTTTCATGAAGTACAATGAAAACTTCATCCACGATCATGAAATTTTCCAACTCATATATCCTGATGAAAACAAAGACTTTCTATGGACAGTTGTTGAACCACACCTGACCTTGGACCCTGTGCTATCTACCCTTCTCAGTCTCATTCACTACCTAGTTTGGCTTTTCCAAATTTAATCACCAAGATGTTCAGACATAATTATAAAATATTATTACAAGTCCTTTAATTACCTTGATAACATTACTGGCAATATTAAAGACTTTTAGCAGTGTCTCATGGTATGTGCTTTGCCTGAAAAGGAAAGATATCTCTGATTAAAGTTTGAAACCATTAGTAACATGGAACACCATACAAATGACACTTTTCCAAATTAGAAATTTTAAGATCAAAGAGTATTTACTGGCTTATATTTGTATCTAATTTTAACATTTTTATGTAGAGATGAGGTCTCGCCGTATTGTGCAGGCCAATCTCAAACTCCTGACCTTAAGCTATCCTCCTGCCTCAACCTTTTATTTACTTTTAATGTTACCCTTTGTTCACTCTGTTGAGATATCTAGGTCAAAGCCTAAAGGCTATGTATTTTAATTTTAAGGATGCATGTTTGTATCCTCTCGTACCACTAACATCCTGGCTAATGTCTTAATGACTAATTTTTTCCAGTTTTACCACGGAATTGTCTTGAAGTTGGTTCATATTTCACAGACTCCAATCTGAAGTGTGGATCATAGCATTTGTTAGAAACTAGTTGACTTTGACTCTTTTTTACTCTGAGATAGAATCTAATTGATCCTGTTATCTTGATTTTTATTGGTCAAAGCTTTCATTTAAGGCCTCCTTATAGGATGCTGACCAGCCAATGGATTGTTTGCCTTTGGTCAGTTGTTCACTCTCTGGTCCAATTAGCTGAGGCCAAAATGTAGTAGAGTATTGCAGCAAAAGAATGGATAAGGAATTTCCTAAGGCAGTCTTGCTTAGCAGGTGCTATGTCAGTTTTTAGAAGAGTTTGTGGTTGTGATAAGTGTTCTAAGGGTTGGCCCATACTGTGTATGTTCTAAGGATCTAAGAATAATTTATTACCAAAGTAGCAAAAGAACTTCTTGTAAATAACCTCTGACAAATATTTTTTATTGGCATGTACCCTAAAGATAGCACTACAGTGAAGCTCCAGGAACTGAAAAGATCCTGGATAGGTATTAAAAAATTAAAGTTAAGGGCTTATGTAACTGTCTTACAGATAATTTTAGGCAACGTAGTCTTGAAATAAGTTCTGCTAATCAGTTAAAGAAACAGCTGAATGTTTTTTAATGGCAAGAGCACTAGTCTTAGAATCAGGAACCATGGGTTGGCTCTGAGACTCTCTGTCTCATCTTGGGGAAATCATTTCAGCTTTGTGGCCCCACCCAGTGTTTTCCCGGAGCCCATAAGATGAATGTTGTAATAGGCTACTTCTACTTCTAAAGCATCCTTGATCTGAAATTTGAGAAACAGAACTGAGAATCAAAATGAAGTAAAAGCTTGAATAGATAAGTTGGGAGCCAAAAAAAAAAAAAAAAAAAGTTGAAAAAATAAGTTGGGGCCAAAAAAAAAAAAAAAAAAAAAAAAAGCCAGAGAGAAATTAAGTTATTTATAGAGCAATCACTATGATATTCTGTGTGCTTTACATATGTTGACTTCTTACTCCTTCAGAGAAAGGCTCTGAGGTTGTATCCAGTTTACAGCAGAAAACAGGTAAGATACCTTGCCCCAGTCATACAAACTGTAAACAATGGAGTCAACCCAATTTTATTTAGCTAAAAGCATAATAAAGTGCTTTCCATCATAGCAAATTCTTCCTTAAATGCAGGGAGAAATAATGCTTACGGAAAAATAGAGGCAGGTAAAAAACAGTCATGTTTTACAAGGAAATAACAGCATTTCCACTAAATGATGTGGAGCTTGGGTTGAGAATGCTGATATATGACTCAGAATTCAAACCTTTTGCATTGATTGTTTTCACTTAGATTTTATGAAAGCTGTAGGTGTGTGAGTTAACGAGGAATGCTTCAGCACTTCCCTGGTCATGCATAAACATCTACATGCAAAACAGCAAGGAGTGTTCTGTTTATCACAGCTGCAGTCAAGCCAACAAAACTGTTTCTACCACTGAAGATGAAATTTGTAAAATTTTCTCTCAAAAAATATAATAACCCTCTTGTTTGATTGCCATTCCTTTGGATTACCTGCTCGAATGCCATGATTCTATTAAATTTCCTTTGAAGTCTCTCAAAGGAATGGAGTCACTAAGAGAGAGTCAAGCTCAAGGTTTTAACTGTGAGAGTCACTGTGGCCAACCAACAAATCAACCAATCAACCAACCAAACAAACAAACAAAAACACCAGATTTAAAGCAGCATCAGAAGTCCCTCCTGTTTATAACATGCACCTTTGTTAACATAAGACAAATAATAATGCTAAGTATAATGGAAATCAAAGGACTAAGATATTATATTTACATAGGCTAGCATTGTGCAAAACCCTATCACCTTTGGAAAAACCTAAACATTTTTCCCATGAAGAATCTGCTCTTGAGGAACTGCCACCAGGTGAGAATCAACATTGAAGTTTTAGTTGAGCTTTGCTTTCCAAATAAAATGTAGTTTCAATCCTTTTCTAACTGCCCAGAAATGTAGGTCTATCCTTTCCAGGATAATTAGCCCCTCTGCATTGACAATTGCTGGCATGTGAATTTCTTTAACCAAGTTATAACATTAATTCTCTCAACTACCCTGTGAAGTTGGTAAATGGAGCAGATGTTGTTAAATTCATTGGAACACAAGGAAACTGAGGCTCACAAGTTAGTTATTTTCTGCAAATGTTCCAATAAATAAGTAGTGAAGCCAGATAGATAGATAACTCATAGAATTCATAGATAAGTTGTTCCATTATGTTCTTACCACTATGGCATACTGCATGGTCAATCAAAACAAGAATAAAAGTGAAGTTGGCCAAGGAGGGCGGATCACGAAGTTAGGAGATTGAGACCATCCTGGCTAATACGGTGAATCCCTATCTCTACTAAAGACACAAAAAATTAGCCCGGCATGATGGCGGGCACCTGTAGTCCCAGCTACTTGGGAGGCTGGGGCAGGAGAATGGCGTGAACCCGGGAGGTGGAGCTTGCAGTGAGCTGAGATCGTGCCACTGCACTCCAGCCTGGGCGACAGAGCTAGACTGTGTCCCCCTCACCCCACGCCCCCCGCCAAAAAATTGAAGTTGACATTTATTTGGTGGATGGGAATTTGTAGAAGACAGTCACTACTAAGAAAGCTGGGTAAATTCTCATGATGCTAGTATGTTAGTCTCTTTTGAAGGACAATAGTCCATATTTGCTTCCTCTCACTCTTGGAAAGTGTAAAAAATCCACAACATGAGATTTGGGCAGGGACACAAACCCAACCAATATGTGTACCCACCCAAATCTCATGTTGAATTGTAATCCCCAGTGTTGGTAGAGGGGACTGGTAGAAGGTGATTGGATCATGGGGACAAATTTCCCCCTTGCTATTCTCGTGATACAGTGAGTTCTCATGAGATCTGGTTGTTTAAAAGTGAGTAACACCTTTCCCTTTTCTCTCTTCCTCCTGCTCCTGCCATGTAGATGTGCCTGCTTCCCCTTCACCTTCCACCATGATTGTACATTTTCTGAGGACTCCCCAGCCATGCTTCCTGTACAGCCAGTAGAATATTGAGCCAATTAAACCTCCTTTCTTTATAAATTATCCAGGCTTAAGTAGTTTTTTATAACAACCTGAGAATGAGCTAATACAATGACTAAGAAATCCCCTGATGTGCTTCTGAAATAGTCTATATGAGGTGTATATCTCTCTGTTGTTTCAAGACCAGATCTATATGTAAATTTTTACTGTTTATTTTGAGACAGAGTCTCACTCTGTTGCCAAGGCTGGAGTGCAATGACACAATCATGGCTTACTGCAGCCTCAACCTCCTGGACTCAGGTGAATCTCATGCTTCAGTTTTCCACGTAACTGGGGCCACAGTTGCTATACCCAGCTATTTTTCATTTTTTATTTTTTGTAGAGACAGGTCTCACTATGTTACCCAGGCTGGTCTCAAATTCCTGGTCTCCTCCTCCTACCTCAGCCTCCCAAAGTGCTTGGGTTATAGGCATGAGCTGCCATGGCAGGACTGTAGATTTTTAAAGTTGAAGGTGCACAGTGAACTAGGATAGAGCTGGCACCATGGATGACAGGAAGGTTCTGATTTTTTTCCCTCAGTGTTTCAAACACAAGCAGAGTAGGCATCTGTCCATCTGAGGTCATTTCAGGAGAACTAGGACTTGCTCCATTTTATCTGCCTTGTTCATTCTCAGTTCCCTGCAGCTAAATGGATGAATGAGCTGCAGCTGTACACCCAAATCTACCCCTCATGCTGGGCCAAAATAACTTACTGTACTAGTTTCCCAACTGGTAGGGACTGTCATTAAGAATCTTCCCTGATAGATTCGATTCCTGGTGAGCCAGGGCAGTCCAATTGCCTTTGCTGCCATCAGGCAAAATCAAAACCTGCATTGTGTTTACTTCTGTGTCAGTGATGGCATATTGCTCCCGTCCATCCTATACCCTATTTGATCCCCTCTTCTGGGACTTGAGCCCTTCTTCGAATCCTCGCCCATTTGGTGGGGTCAGAACACCCTTCCTTTTCTCTTCTTCTCTCCTTTCCTGAGTTGCTAGAATTTTCCACCATATCACCATGCACTGGAAGGCATCTTGTTCTAAGAGCACTGACAAAATCTCAGAATCACCTAACTCAAGGCTATCTGTCCCCTGCCCTCTGGGTTCTTTGACTTTCAAGCTCCTACTTGCCAAATGGCCTGCCCTGGCCTTTGATAATTGCCTAAGCCACCCCTGAGCTTGGACACCGTGCTGTGTTTTTCCCAATTGCTCTCACCACGTCACCCTCTGCAACTTCAGAAGTTTACACAGTCTCCATTCCACCAGGCACTAATATCCTCCCTTCCCATAAGACTGTACTGGGAGGGTCCAGTGTATCTTAGGACAACTGAGAATCTCTGTATGATCGCCATCTCCCAAATAAAACAAAATGCCTCCTTCACCAGTAAGAATTTTGCCGGCAAGTCTATCACAGATTTTAACCTTTAAAAAAGAGATTGCATACTGGCAGGATATGGCCTGCATAATTGTTTCATTTGGCCTACACAGTGTTTATATTTATTTTTAAAAAATGGTTTTTGGCTGGGCTCCGTGGCTCATGCGTGTAATCTCAGCACTTTGGGAGGCTGATGTGGGAGGATCACTTGAGGCCAGGAATTCGAGACCAGCCTGGAATATGCAGTAAGATCTCATCTCTACAAAAAAATTTAAAAACTAGCCATGTGTGGTGGCACAAGCCTGTAATCCCAGCTACTCATGAGACTGAGGCAGAAGGATCACTTGAGCCTAGGGGTTCCAGGTTACAGTGAGCTATGATCACTCCACTGCACTCCAGCCTGGGCAACTGAGCAAGACTCAATCTCTAAAATAATAATAATAACAATAAAGGCTTTCAGTATTTACAAATCAATTATGGATTTCTCAATTTTCTTAAAGATCTAATGTTCTGGCACTGCTGGGCTAACATACTCCCTGGCAACAACTGACTGGAGCAGAGGAGAAGTGGTCCATAGGAGGGTCATGAACTCTCTAATTTCACGGCCCTCCAGCTCCCCTCTGGTCTGCCCTCCCAGAGGCATTTGGGTTTGCTACCCTGGCTTCCAGTTCTTGCTATCCTTTAAATCAGGGGTCCCCAACCCTAACCAATACTGGTCCGTGGCCTGTTAGGAACTGGGCCGCACAGTGGAAGGTGAGTGGCAGGCAAGCAAGCATTACCACCTGAGCTCCACCTCCTGTCAGATCAGTGGCAGCACTGGATTCTAATAGGATCACAAACCCTGTTGTAAACTGTGGGTGTGAGGGATCTAGATTGTGTGCTCCTTATAAGAATCTAATACCTAATGATCTCTAGTGGAACAGCTTCATCCTGAAACCACTCCCACCAGCCCCACTTCCCAGTCCGTGGAAAAATTGGCTTCCAGAAAACCAGTCCCTGGTGCCAAAAAAATTGGGGACTGCTACTTTAAACAGTGCAATTTTCTTCCTCTTTCTTCCTCAGCCCAACCAAACAGATACATATTACCCATATCTGCTGTTTTGCTTTATTGTAAATGTAGATTTCTGGTAGGTGTAGATACTGTGGTGGACCATGGAGCTGGAGGAAGCCTGGAAGACAACAGAAAGAGGACAAGGTAACTGATGGGTTGAGGGTAGGACAATCACAACCCTTTTCTGAGGCATCCATATAGAGGTGTTATTTTAATCTTCTTTACAGCATATGCCAAAAGCTGAATACCACAGCTCATTGTGTAAGTCATTAGTTAAGATGATAACGCATCAGACAGGCACAAAACAGTCTTGAAAATGATGGAAAAGTGCTTCTTAACTGTAGTTTTATCTTCCCATAGCCAGAATTCTTTAGATATAAGATAATAGTTTTCAAGACCTAGTTATGTTGACCCATCTTGCTTGAACAACAATTACTGGTAAATCCTAGGTTAGAATTTAGAAATCATCTGGGTAAGTGGTTCTCAACCCTGGCTACCTGTTCATACCAATCCTAGAAACTTAAAAAAATCCAGATGCTTAGGCTGTACCTCAAAAGAGTTAAATCAGGGTCTAACTGGTCCCAGGCACCAGTATTAAAAAAAGATGCTTCCTGGATGATTCCAATACCCAACCAAGAATGAGACTCACTGTTCTAGATCTTGCCTGAAAATATCTGATTTTACTGAGGGTCAGTGATTTACCCAAGACTACAAGGCTCAAGAGCTAAGACAAGAATTCCAATTTCCTGATCCCCCATCCAGGGCTGTCTACAAAACTGCCAAAAAATGTGCCAGACTCTCTCTAATACTCCACAAACCCTACAAGATAGCAAGGAATCACTTCTTCTTCTTCTTCTTCTTCTTCTTTTTTTTTTAAATAGCATCGACTAAGCACTGGCCCAAGGCCAGAGGCAGAGAATGGTAGAAGTGGTGTTCGATGGGGAAACTTCTGCAGAGTGTTATCAGAAGGAAGGGCAGATTCCATATGAGTGCCTGATTAAGTAATATGATTCTCTCTTTTTTTTCATATGATGACTTTTAGTACTTTGAGACCTGAAACAATCTGAAAGCAACTTGGCAATCATCATTCATTTTTAGTGGAGAAATTAACAACTTGACAAAGAAACACTTATTAACAGTCTTTCCTGTCTAGAATGGCAGAATATAACAAGATTATTTTAATAAGAAGTTTATTCACTTCTTTTTATGAAAAAATTTTATTTTAATCTAATTTGAGACTACAAAAAGTATACATATGTAACAAACCTGCACGTTATGCACATGTACCCTAGAACTTAAAGTATAATAATAAAAAAAAAAAGTTGCAAAAGTAGTACAGAATTCCTGTATACCTCTCACATAGCTTACCTTGATGTTAACATGTTACATAACCATAACATAATTATTAAAACCAAGATAATTGCATTGGCACAATACTATTAACTAACCTATAGACTTTATTTAGATTTCAGCAGCTTTATTTATTTATTTATTTATTTATTTATTTATTTATCTATAGAAAAGTTCTCACTATGTTGCCCAGGCTGGTCTCAAACTCCTGCCCTCAAGCCATCCTCCCACCTCAGCCTTTTGAGTAGCTGGGACTACAGGGACAGCCACCACGTTTGACTTAGATTTCACCAGTTTTTACACTAATGTCTTTTTTTTTTTCTATCCCAGGTTCCAGTCCAGGATCCCACATTGCTTTTAATTGTTAGTTCTCCTTGATCTTCTCTAATCAGTGACATTTCCTCAGCTTTTTTCTGTCTTTCATGACCTTGACACTCTGGAGACGTGCTGTCTAACTTGTAGAATGTTCCTCAATCCAGGTTTGCCTGATATTTTCTCATGACTAGAATGAGGTCATGCATCTTTGGTAAGAATATCATAGGAATGATGTTGTATGCTTTTCAGTGCATCGTATCATGGAGCTCACAGTATCGGTCTGCCCTATTACTAGTGATATTAACCTTGGTCCTACCATTAAAGTAAAATCTCTTTATTGCTAATTGTCCAACTGAATAATTTGGTCAGAAAACTTAACCCAAAAGAAACTCATATGCAGATTCTTATGCTTTGGTGAAAAAATGACTGTGTGGTATGATTTCACGGGGGCTGATGCTCTAATATTCTCATCTCTTCCGTCAACAAAATTCTCTATCTTGCAAGGACTGCTGCCTAAAATACCACCATCAGACCTTCACCCACTAAACCAAGCCTTCAATTCCTATGAAAATATAGATGTTTGAGGGAAGAGATTCCCACAAACTGTGTTTAGCTGCCTCTGGGAGCACCTTTGCTCCCAGGGAGGGAGGAGTAAAAGGAAACAGCAGTAAAGCATTTTCTGCTGCCATTTGGATATGGAGGAAATGAGATTCCTAGAAAGATCCTAATCAGATTTGCTACGTAAGTGCCAAAGTGATCTCTTCGAAGTACATGTCTGATCTCCGATTATTTTGCTCAGTTAAACCTTTTAACTGACTTCAGACTTGAGCCCCACCTCACCTTTGCCACCCCCAAACCAGTGATCCAGAACTTCTTTCCATTCCCCAACTGTGATTTGTCTTCAAATTGTGACACATGCCATTCCTAATCCTTAAAATATTCTTCCCCAGTCCACTTCCCTGGATTAACTTTTACCTACACAGAAGGTCTTAAATTAGTGACCACTAGACCTAGAAGGCCCTCCAGGAACTCACAAATTTAGGCATGTTGCCCTTCATAGCCTTCTGTGATTCCTCTTCTCTAAACTTAAAGTTGTCCCCTTATAGAGCAAGGGTTGGCAAAGAATAGCCCATGGACCAAATCTGGGCAACTTCTTGTGTCTTTCAATAAAGTATTATTGCATCACAGCTATGCCTAATTCTTTATGTATTATCCATGGCTGCTTTCATACTGATTCTTTATGTATTATCCATGGCTGCTTTCATATTATAAAGGTAAAGTTGAGAAGTTGTGATAAAGACTGTATGAACTGCAAAGTCTAAAATATTTACTATCTTCCCCTTTGCAGAAAATGTCTGCCAACCCTGTTCTAGACTGCAAGTACCATATAAGCAAGAATAGCATTAATCTTGTCTGCTATTGCATTCTTAGCTGTCATAACCCCAGGATTTAGCCAAAAGTAGATCTTCAATAAATATTTGCAGAATAAAGACAAATCTCACAATTTCATACAGCACAGTGTTATCTATATGTTACAGCCAAGTAGAATGGCTAATGTAACACAATTAAATTTTTTAAAAATCCATAATATTTTGTATTTGTTTCTGAGAATTGACCAATGGAAGGATGTCCATATGTTATTCCCAGCCTTTATACAGTATTTCTCATCCTGAAATGAAAAAGAATGATTTCCAGTTCAATTAAACCCAGAAACTGCATTAGCAAGATGATAATGAATTCATGTGACCTGTCTCCAGGTCAGACCAACATTGACCAGTTTTACTAGAATTACTGGTTTTTGCAAAGACTCAGTAGCACATCCTGGTCCAGGTCAAATTTAAAAAATACTTTGGGGTGCAGTGGCTCACACTTGCAGTCCCAGCTACTAGGGAGGCTGAAGTGAGAGGGCCACTTGAGTCCAGGAGTTCAAGACGAGACTCGACAACCTAGAGAGACCCTTGTCTCTTAAAATAAATAATAATAATTTGGGATTCCCAGAGAGATTCTCAGTGAAAACGCCAAACTGAACCAGATTAACTACTCTTCCATAAGGACAGGAAGGAATTAAGATTTTCCATACTAGTGAGCGACTAAAATTAAATTAACAAAATTAAGAGATAGCAAGAAGCATGTTTGTGCTGCTTTCTCTGAGTACTTGGACATCTCCTTTGTATTCACTCTAGGAGGCCCAGCTTACACCTGCCTCTAGCAGGGCTTGTGGATTTTATTACCTCTCCAAATATGAAAAAATATAGACTTAGTTTGCAGACTCTTGACTTCCTCTGGGAGAGGGTTCAACATCAAAGCAACTATTTCTACAAACATTTAAAGCATCTTTTCTCTTCCTGCCTTCCCTCCCTGACTGCTTTGCTTTTGGAAACACTAAACACACCCAGTTTTCCAGGCTCCGATGGCTCAACAATACTACTTTTCCTTAGCAAGGAGCACATTACTGCCATGATTTATGGCTGGTGAGTAATTAGGAGCCTGTTGCTATGGTCTGGGGTTGAGATCAAAAGAGCCATGTGTCAAAGTGAAGGGAGGGGTGGCTGGTGCCCAGGCAGAAGGGTGGTGGTGTTTGTTTGTAATCCTAACCAGAGAGAAGCTGGGCCATCACTTAATTGGGAAAAGTCTCAGAGTCTGAAGAAAGCTATGAAAGTGGAGCCTGTTCTAGAAAAAGAATCCGTGTGTTTTGCAAATCAACAATATTTAGTGATAGGTGAATCTCCAGGGGGCCTTGAGGCTGGACGGTTTGAATTAGTACTCAAAGGTTTGGAGAAAAAAATGTGAAATTTATGAATATTGAATATAAAAAAATTGCCCAAATGGGTTCGCTTATGAGATTTCTGGTATTTCCTTCTCTGGTCAAGAGGAAATGCCAGGGGAAGGACTGCAATATTTCAGTACTTCTGTATCTGCAATCCAATTTCCCAACGAATATAGATTCTCTCTTTCTCTTTATCCCTCCTCCTTCCTGGCCACGGAGGAGGAATCTGGCATCAGAGATATGGAGCACATGGGTGGGTCCAAGCATGGCTGGATGGAGGTGTATGGAGCTGGTTGGGGGTTGGGCAGGCAGGAGGTGAACCAGCTGGGCTCCAAGGGCTCTGGGGTTTCATCTGCTCTGTATTTACGACTTTCTATAAATCACATGTGGGGCAATGGGAAAGGCCTTGGACAGAGTATAAGGAAACCAGTTTTCCAGTCCTGGCTTGGTTTCTAACGAGCTGTGTGGCCTTAGGCAAGTCAAGATTTCTGGGTCTCAGTTTCCTTATCTGTCAAATGAGATTGACTGACTTTGATGTACTCTAAGTTTTCATTCAGCTCTCAAATGCTATGGTCAGATTCCCCTTCTTCAGCCCTTGAAACTGCAATGTTCATTCCCTTTCTGAGTAGAGGTCCCGTTCCACGTTCGTTTTGAGACAGGAATGCTGAACCTGGGTGCAACTGGAAGGCATTTTAAAAGGGAATATTCAATTCTGAAAGAGGAGCGTTTGGATTCAAACACACACAGTGTGCAGATTGCCTAGACTGAACCGAAAAGACATTTTTGGTGTTCACAAAGTAAACATAAAGCAACTGCGACCTCATTCACCTTGTGAAACCACAGATATCCAGATGATGTGATTAGGAACAGGGCTGCATAAAGCTAAAGTCCTTTCTCAGTGTTTGGAGAAAGCAACAGTGCAGTGGAAGGGACGGCTTCAATTTGTGGGGGGATTTTCCAACTTTTACGCACGTTGCCAGATAGAGTTGCAGATGACATTGGAAAAGCTAGGATCCTTTAGAAGTTGTGTGTGTGTGTGAGAGAGAGAGAGATAGAGAGAGAGAGAGAGAGAGAGACAGAGAGAGAGAGAGAGAGACAGAGAGACAGAGAGAGAGATACAGAGAGAGAGAGACACAGAAAGACAGAGAGAGAGAAAGAGAGAGAGAGACAGAGAGAGAGAGAGAGACAGAGAGAGAGAGAGAAAAAGCAAGCACGAGCATCATGTGGCCTCGGGCTGCTGGGGCCTTGGCTCTGCCCACATGACCAGTATACCATGCTGCCATCTAGTGTGGGCTCAGAAACTTCTTGGCGTGCTTAAGAGATGTAGATGAGTATAAAGAAATGAAGGCATGAGTACCCAAAAGCTCCCAGGAAGAGGCACCATTAGCGTTAAGTGATGAGACCCCTGCAGCCTCCTTTCTTCCTCTGATCACCCCACTTCTAGTTAAGCACACACTTGCTTCTGTACGTAGCCTTCTTAGCATTTATGAAAAACAATCCCAAATTCCACATGAAGGCTCTACCCATTGCTATTCATTCATTCTCCTTTTGAAAAGTAAAAAGTTAACATCAAAGGTCATAAAAAAAAAGTAAACGATTTGGTGGAAAACCAGGGGAAGAATATACAGATTATCCCTCACTGTGTTCCTCAACAGGAAAAGTGTCAACCTGGAGAAGCTTACTTTGCAAACTATACAAGGGGATTTTATTTTCAAGTCAGCAAAAGGTGGGTATCTCAGAATTGATGTGACACCATGAAATTGTACCCTTGAATGTGTCTCTGGAGCACGTGCCCTACAGTGGAAAGATATTCTCCATAAGGCAGATAATGGGTGGAATTATGCTAATCAAGAAAACCTTACAGGGTGAGTAATTTAGTAACCTTTTTCTGAGAATAAGAGCCTATTTTAAAGTTCTAAATGACACCATAAATGTAGTCAGGCATAGATTTCCATACTGATATGGATAATAAACACAGCCGGAGTCTGAAGCACCTTGAGGGACAGCCCGCTGTGCTTATTATCCTGTACTTCCCTACTAATCACTGGAGCCTAAACCTTAATCCTCATGGCTTTGTTTACCTAGGACTTTGTCAAGTACAATACATTTTGGTTCTTTTACCTTTCCCAGAAAGACAACTGTAAGCATGGAACTGTTGTCATTTTTCTCCTCCTCATGGACTTGAGATCTTTTGTTATAGTCTAAAGTCCACATTTTAAAATTTGAATTGTTGCTCCAGAGTTTTAAAAAATACGTTATTAGCATCACATGGATGCCGAGACTGAAATAAGTCTTACGTTGCTATCTACAAACTTCACTGAAACACTAACAATGTTTATGTTTCTAGACATTATCCCATTGTCACTTTGGCTGACTTCATGGGGAGTAAATGTTGTAGTGACAAAGCTTTGAAGGAATAAATTTATTTTACTATAATACTGCTCTATAGTTTGCATATTTGGGTTTTGCCAAAGATTCATTTCCTCAAAACTTTCCAGTGATAAGAAGAGTTGAAAGTCCACTCTCTCATCTCTATTCTTTTATATGTGCAGTGATTTGTGTCAGACACATTGATAGACCCTCTTAGCAGAACTCAGGCTGCAAATCTTACTGGTGATCTCCCTTACTTAAACCATCTGAGGAAAGGGGAGGGCTACGAGAGAGAAGTCACTGTACAACTCTCTGTGAACAGTGACCAAATGTTCAATCAGATGCATAAGGAATAGGCTAAATGCAAACCTCAAGTCAACCTTTCTGGAACAGGAGTAAAGGTTCTGGTGACACTCAACTATGTGAGTAGTGGGAAAGGAAAGGGGAAGGGAAAAAGACCATAGGATGAGACCGTGTTTGTTCCATGTCCATGTCCCAATGCTCTTATTATTTACCATGTGGGATAGATGCATGCACTGACCCCTGACATTTAAATAGGTTATGGATCCCTAAGCCCACACACAGGATGTCATTGACGCTTCATGTGAAGAAGGAGGTCTTCTTACTGCAGCATTGCAGCAGCTCTCCACAGGGCAGGTTTCAGGTGGTAGACTATGTTAAGTAAATAGGGACAAAGGCGACAAAAACATATCCAAGACTATGAATGAAGACTTGGGAATGAAGAAGACTGAAAGGGTTTGGTGAAGTACACAGACTTGGAAGTTAGATGTGTGGGTTTGAACTCCAGATTGACCCCTTCTGAACTGTATAAGTTATTTAACTGTGCTCTGCCTCCATTTGCTCATCTTTAAATGAGTAGGTGTTTTTATGACAATAAAAATCACTACTACTATTATAGAGATAATAATACCTACTCATGGGATTGTTGCAATGATTACACAAATTAACAGGTATAATGTATATAGAACAATGTCTTCCATGTAGTAATTGGTCAAGACATGTTATGAATTATTATGTCATTGTTAAAATTAATGGAAAAATCGGGTCTGGGTACTCTTAGCATAACAACAAAAAAAGAGACAATGAGCTCAATTTTTGAACATATTCGTATCCATGGATCAGTGGATCACCTAAGTTATATACTAATCAGTTTTGCTTTGGACGAAGCAGGAGATTCAGGGGCCCAGGACTGGCTATATAATTTGCATGCCCCCATGCACAATAAAAATAGGAATGTCTTGTTCAAAAATCATTAAGAATTTCAAGATGGTGACTGACAGCAGAATGTTAAACCAAACATGGAGCCCTTATAAATGTATAGTCCTGTGTGACTACACAGGTTGCACACCCGTGAGGCCTGCCCTGCAAAGACCACATAAATCATGGCCTCTGGATGCACAGAGCTTACCTTCTAGCCTCAACTGCTATGTGACCTTTTTCTTTTCACTTGATTCCTGTTGTTTTATCCTTTTGTGGTAGTGTGTTTGGTGTTTGAATTCATGGCTCAAAACACATGCTTCCTGGAAATCATGTAAGAGCATTCACACTCTGTTTCTATTTCCCCACATTTCCTGCCCTCTTCAATTCACTGCAGTCTGGCTCTTGCCCCCCACCTGCCAAATCTTCATCCTATTCCAACACTACTGTCATCTGCTCTGAATTTTTGTGGGTGGAAACCAATGGCCTCTTAACTTTCTTCTTATAGTATTTGTCCCATTTAAACTATTTAATCATTTACAGCTTGACAATGGGTGACATTCTCCTAAAACTCTCCTCTTTAACTTCAGTATATGTTACTTCAAAGTTCCCTATGTTTCTCTTCTCTTTTTCTGTTTTTTTTTTTTCCTTTTTTTTCCCCCACTTCCTCAATATCTCATAGTCCTCAGGGATTTATTTGTAATTTTCAGTCCTTGTTCTTATTCTTTCTCTACGCATGCTTATTGAGGATCTTACTTGCTCTGATGACTTCAACTACCACTAAACAATGTGAATTCTCAATAAATTTATTCACCTTTTTCTCTGCTGATTATAGACCCGTATTTCCAGTTCACTCTAGACAGCTGTAGTTGGACATTCTTAAGTTGCAACTCACTCAAAACACCTCAAACTAGTTAATGTTTTCCTCATTCCTCTTTCTTCTATTGCTGATTTTTATTACACTGTGACTTAGTAACCCCAGATAGAAACTATGGTTATCCTCAGCTTCACTGTCTGCCTTACCACGCAGCACCCAGTGCTTCCCAGTTGCAGTTGATCCTATTATCTAAATATCTCTTGAATCTTTTCCCTTCTTTCCTTACTAGCTTGGTGCCCACCACCAAACTAGTCTATCAATCTTCATCTGTACTAGTCTGTCTTCTCATTGGACTCATTCTCTAGGTTTTCTACATTCTAGTTATATTGTTTACTTATCCTAAAAATGTTTTCTAAAATGTTAAGTTTTTCAAGGTAAATCCCTGCTTAAGGACCTCTATTTTCTGGTGGACAAAATTAAAACTTCTTTGGAGAAGCACAAAGACTTTTATTTTTCTGATTCATTCCAGCTTATTTGAGGTTGGTCCTAGCTTTTAGTCTTCCTAATCACATACCTCAACTCAAGCCATCTGCTGACCTTCCACCTTATGCTTTCATCTCCTAGGTCTCCATGCCCTTGTACATGCTGTTCCTTATGTCCAGAAACGCTTTTCACTGCATTCTCTAGTGAGTGCATTCCTAATTATCTTTCAAGGTGCAGCTTATCTGAGACATATTCCAGGAAATCTTTTCTACTTCCTATGCCCCATAGCACTTTGCATGCACTTCCATTGATTGCAATTATGTGTTCACTTTCTCTGCAATTAGTGTTGAACTCTTGGAAATCAGCATTATGCTATATTCTTCTTCATATCCTCAACACCTGGCACAGTCCGTGGTTCAGAGTAGAAGTGGAAACAATGCATCATGAATGACCATCCTCTGCATAAAGTCAGAGGTTCACTAAAACCTCTGACTCATAAACATTGGGAAGGTGTGTGTGTGTGTATATGTGTGTGTGTGTATGTGTGTGTGTATATGGAGTTATAAATGGTAGAACTTGGACCAAGGATAAAGAAAAATCTAACAACTTTCTAATAAGCAAATATCCAATGCTACCTTTGTATGCTCACATAAAGATGAGTTACCCCAGTCTCCACTTTGTCCCCGTAGAGGAGAGATTGGCATTGGGTTTGAATATCTTCTCAAATTTCTTATCTCTCAAACTTATACAGTAACTGCTTTGTTGGATAAGATACAGCAAAAATATCTCACAAATAATAGAGTCTGTGGTATTTCTACAGCATCAGCAGTCCCTATTCTTTTTTTAATCTCTACTTACCCCTTTTTCTGCACTCAGATGTTTGTAATTAATTTTGTTATGTCTACTGTGGAGTGACTATTACACTTCTACTTTTAAGAACTTTTGTGGTTGGGCATGGTGGCTCATGCCTGTAATCTCAGCACTTTGGAAGGTCAAGGCGGGCAGATCATTTGAGCTCAGGAGTTTGAGACCAGTCTGGCCAACATGGTGAAACCCTGTCTCTACTAAAAATACAAAAATTAGCTGGGTGTGGTGGCACACACCTGTAGTCCCAGCTTAGGAGGTTGAGGCAGGAGAACTGCTTGAGCCCAGGAGGCGGAGAGGTTGCAGTGAGCCGAGATTACGCCACTGTTCTTAAGCCTGGGCAACAGAGCTAGGCTCTGTCTCAAAACAAACAAACAAACGAACAAAACTTTTGTTTTTGTGAGAGAATGCCCAAAATATCAGATATCGAATATATCTTTTCTTTGATTATTAAACCCTGGAGTCAGTCTGGTCACATCATCTATTTAGTTCCTTGGGTCACAGTGGCCAAAGTTATAGAATAAGTCCTCGTATACATCAGTGCTGCTCCCAAAGATAATTACTACCTCCTGCCATCAACAAGCATGCCTTTCTGTCACTAAGTGAGAAAAAGTAGGTACCCGTGAAGAACATCTCCATGATTGAAATGCAACTCCAGCTGTATTGTCAGTGGCATTTGTATGTGTCTATGTATTTTCATGAATATTTGTAAAACTTCAAGTGTGTCTACAGCTCCAAAGCTAATTTCATAAGGACTAAATTCAACCATGCTGAAGAAAAAGCAAGTTGTTTCTTTTCAAGTAGTCTCCCCTTATCTGTGATTTTGCTTTCCACGGTTTCAATTACCCACAGTCAAACACAATCTGAATATATTAAATAGAAAATTCCAGAAATAAGCAATTCAGAGGTTTTAAATTGCGCATGATGAAATCCTGAGCTGTCCCACTCCATTCTGCCTGGGATGTGAATCATCCCTTTGTTTAGCAGATCCATGCTATGTATGCTATCTGCTCATTAGCCACTTAGTAGCTGTCTCAGTTATCAGATCGAAAAAACATAGTATATATAAGATTTGACACTATCTTTAGTTTCAGGCATTTACTAGGGAGTCTTGGAACCTATACCCTGCAGATAAGGGGGGACTACTATGTGTATCTTTGGCATCAAGACAGATTAACAACAGTGATGAATGATGCAATGGTAGATTATGTTTCCAACTACATTTGTATTCTTCTGCAATGTTTTAAGTCAATCTTGGTTGCCTTCTTTTATCAAATTGAAAGCTGCTATGAGTCATGCTTTATGACCAAATTACATCTGATAAAATAGAGGTTACCAAATGTCCTAGCAAAGACCACAAGTTTTAAAGTTTCCTCATTTGTCAACTGAGAACAAGACTCTTTCATACATTTGTGTACAATGATTTTTCTGTAAAGTTCTGTAAAAGAAGTCTACCAAATTTTTTTTTTTTTTTTTGAGATGGAGTCTCGCTCTGTCACCCAGGCTGGAGTGCAGTGGCCAGATCTCAGCTCACTGTAAGCTCCACCTCCCGGGTTCACGCCATTCTCCTGCCTCAGCCTCCCGAGTAGCTGGGACTACAGGCGCCGCCACCTCGCCCGGCTAGTTTTTTGTATTTTTAGTAGAGACGGGGTTTCACCGTGTTAGCCAG
>NW_016814421.1:388449-404642 GCF_001698545.2 Rhinopithecus bieti | reverse complement strand
CGCCCGTCTCGGCCTCCCAAAGTGCTGGGATTACAGGCTTGAGCCACCGCGCCCGGCCTCTACCAAATTTTTGAGGCAACACATTCAAACGTGTTAAGACTGTGTTTGCTTAGAACTGGAAATGTTTTTGTATAGGTCAAGTTTGGGGACCAGTAAGAGAACCCATGGAAAATTGTTCACAACAGAAAGCAAAAGTAATTTACAGATCATTGTGAATACTGTGGACTCTAGGCTGTTCTGTATTGTAATGTAACAAAGGACTTAGTCTCTGACCCTGAACAATTTTCAATCTATCATCACAAATGCCCTAGGAAGTCAAAACAATGCATCACAGATTAAGGATGCATTAACTAGCAGTCATTGTCATTAAAATCCTTCATCAGGGCCAACTTTCTAACAGGGTTTTAAAGGTTTAAAAGGGAGGAACATTGCTTGATGTTAAATTGACAAATGAGTCTAGGCTAAAAAAAAAGATTGTATGAACAAATAAAACATGACCCTAGAATAAACATGAAGACAAAGAGAACTAGGATAAAAATGCAGAAAGAGTTGAAAACATTGGTAAGGTCAAATATTTTGGTTAGATGAGAAACCAAAAGCCTAAGGAGAAATAAGAGGAGCAGCATATATTCCAATGGAAAGATAGTGAACATAGATTTAAAAGTGTAGAACAGGGCCAGCCAACTTTTTCTGCAAAGAACCAGATGGTAAATATTTTTGGCTTTGCGGCCATACAGTCTCTGTCGCAACTACTTAACTCTGCTGTTGTTATGGGAATGCAGCCATAGACAATCCATAAAGAATGAGCATGGCTGTGTTCCAATAAAACTTTATTGAGTAAAACAGGAAGTAGACTGGTTTGGCCAGTGGGCCAAGGTGTAGAAGAATAGGGGGTAAATAATAAAGCCAAATTAATTCACCACTGCTCTGGCACCATTGGCCATGCCATTGTGGGCTAGGGAATGCTTAATTCTGTATTTTTGACTACCATAAAACTTAATTTGATTTCTAAAACATGATAGTAATAGAAATCTAGTGGTATGCAATGAACACAAAGAAGTTGCTTTAATTAACCCTAGTAGTGTCATTATGAGAACTTTAGGAATCTCTTTATTTGATACCTGGACTCTGAGAGGTAAGGGGGCTTAATCATGGAAGCTATCTATAATTAGAGGCAGAGCTGTATTAGAACTCAGGTCAGTAGATTCCTAAATTAGAGCTCTTCTGCCCTATTTGATGCTACTTTATTTATGTTCTTATTTTTCAAAGCCATGAAAGTGGTTTTCCATAAGTACAAACAGATGAACAATCTGTAAGATCTGGGACACAGTCTCAATTTTTTTTCTGTATTGTGGGTGAGAAATAAGATATTTAATAGATTCAGTATTGCTTAATATCAGGGGCAAGGACCAAGCAATCTCCCCTCCCATTTAAACATTATACTATCTTTGTGGAAAGTGCACTGCACCCTGGCCTGGGAGTTTTCTACTTCTGAAGATAGACATGCATCAATTCACCCACCATCCCTCACTCCCTTTTCATTAGTGACTACATTTATGAGATGACTGGTTGGGGCAGGGGATGCAGAACATTACAGTGAAAGACAACTCTCCCAGTTGGCTTCAACCTCTTTATCACCAGCCTTGCTTGCTAGCAACAAGCATGAAAAGGTAAAACAACATGTGTATTTCAAAGATGAAAATCACTCTGTTCACAAGTGGCCAACACTGCAGGGACTGCTTTCACTAAATATCATTTTGACAAACTCTAATGCTGCTGGTTTAGCTGATGAAATTTAAAGCACTTGAGTCAAATAAATTGGATTACCACCCTTGGATTAAGATAAATCATTTCCCAAATTTTTGGTCTGTTTGTTTTGGCTGGGCTTGAATCCTGCAAACTCTGCTTTTGGTAACCACACTAAAGCGGCAGGGAGTGAGCTAAGAGGCGGATATGTGAGAAAGATTGAAATAGAAAATACATAATCAACAAACGACTCTTCATTTTTTTTTTTTTCTTCTGGATGCTTCAGAACTTGGAACATTTCCTTAATTGCATTCATTACCCTTGACCCAGGAACTCTATCCCAAAGAAAATAGAATTGGAGATTAACCATGGATTTATGAGGGGAAGATATTACCAGTAATTCTTCTGTCTGTCCTTTATAAATTCAGGAAGGTTTTCTATGAGGTGGATCATAAAGTATACATGCTTGTACTGTGGCCAAACGTTAGTGTGCTCTGTTTCCATTCAACTCCCTTGATTAGTGGAGAAACTCCAGCCTGGCCCTGCATGGGCTATTGCAAGGCTGTTCAAGATTTGACTTGAGAGCCTCTGTGACTTGCTTTTAGAATTTGTGGTGTTGCAGGACACTCAAGTATTTGCAAATTAACCAGCAAATATAGCCTAACTTCTCTGGTCACTTTCAAATTCTGCAATTGTCATCACTGAAATTGCAGACTTATACAGGCTTCCTGGTAGTTAAGTGAATGACACCAATGGTCTTATTTGAACAGTGACCTAAAATTGTGCAATAGGCAAATTGCCTATTTTACTGGTGCTTTTCCTTTAGTTGTACCTTTTACCATCTCCTATCTTAAACACCACTTAAATGCATCTTCCAAGAGACCTATAATCTACCCTGCCATAACTGCTGGGGAAATGCATTGGGATCGTTTCTCTTTTTCTTTCCTATGCCAACTTTCTCCATTGCCCACAATTCATTCATATTAAGTTATTATTAATAACAATTAAAAGCCTTTTAATCCCTCCTGGGGGGAGGTGCGCTTAGAAAATTCTTTTTCTTTGAAGAAATAAACCTCTGTTCCTACATTCTGGAGATGACTTGTAAAAGAAATAATTTGAGGTGTGGAGGAAAATTTCACTATCCCTCTAATCAGTTTACTTTAATACTCTCTACTCAGTATTTTATTGGCTCTTGGTACATGTAGCTAATCTCAAAGTTGCTGAGGTCAGTAAACCATTTGGAGAGCATATTTCCATATTGGCTTTTATAGGATTCTTGCTTAAATTAGGTAAAATAACATGTTCTTTAAGTTCAGGAATATAGGCAAGCCTATCCTCGGAAAGTTGATTAGAGCTGGTTCCAAAAGGAATTCAAAGTCAATAAGGTACTCAATGCTATTATAGATAACAGCCTCATCTGGGGGTTTTCAGCTCCCCTCATGGTCTCAACTAGACAACATGGGCACAGAATCCTGGATAGTCAGGAGCAAGGATTTTTTTTCTAGGAAGTAGAAATCTTGAGGCTTTTCTTTTTTCCTTAGGACAAAGAACCCCCCCAAAACCAACAACCATAGGCTAAAGAATTTAATAAGATGGAGACTTTATTTAGAAACAACATGCCTCTACTGTGAACACAGAGCTCACTTGGAAAGAAGCTATGAATGGACCTGCACAATTATTTTCTGGCAAAAACCCAGTCACATTTGGAGACCTCAACAGCTGAACATGGAGTGACAGCTGAAAACTCAAACATGTTACAAAGATCAGAGACATTGCTGAATGCTCCATTTTGAAGTTTGATCCAAAGAACCAATTTAGGTCATGTTGGTTTTATTGAAGAGAAGAGCTTTCTTCCAAAGCCTCTTTTCAGCCCACATGCCCTCTTTGGCTCTTTTGACCCTTCACACCCACAGGATTTCCAGTATCCCTGGAAGACATTTGCCCTTCACAAATGAGTCCAACAGTGTTTAAGAAAGCATTAGGTGCTTCTTCAAGCCTACTTCCCCTTACCCCAGAACTGTGGTTTCAAGAGCAGGCAGATCCCTCACATTCATTTAATAAGAGAGTACATTCTGCCTGAGGGCTCCTTGTCAGTGCTGGGTTCTTTTGAAATATCTGTGACTTGTCCTACATGAAAGAGGACAGGGACAAGATAGATAACAATTTTACTACTATCTAAATGTTAAACACACACACACACACACACACACACACACACATTAGATACATGGAATAATGAGATAATAAAATAAGGGGAAGTTTTGGGTAAGGGTCTTGCCTCTGGAGGCTGACTGCTGAGGTTTGAGTAGTACCTGTTGTGTGATCGTGGACAGTTCACGTCTTGAAGCCCCTGTTCCTCAACCATTTAAGTATAATACTCCCTAGTTCATAGTGCTATAGTAAGTATTAAATAAGATGCCCTGTATGTGTAAGCACTTAATGCATATGAGATAATAATATTAAATGTAAACTGGCATGGTTCAAAGTATAAATAAGATAGGCTGTTGGAAGCACTCAAAGAATACAGAACTGGGGTGATGTGGCTAAGGATGGATTAAGCTAAAATATAGAATTTGCATCTTTTCAATAGCCCTGTCCAGAAGGAATGTGTAAATTTGTTGCCATCCCTAAGGAACTAACAGCTTTCTGTTCCCGTTTTGCATTCTAGGGGTAATTATTTTACATATGTATACTTTTGGAACCTTTCAAAACCACTCATGAATATTTGGGTGTAAACAGGCCTTCATCCTATTCTGCTGTTCCCTACTTCCTCACAGCGGGTGGTTACATTCCCCACTACATGTGGACCACTGGCCAAAGTTCCATTTCTGTGACTGGCCTCCATCCCACCCAATTCAACCCAATTCTTCAAATCACATCTTAGGAAAACACTTTACTTTTGGGTGTTTTATTAAATTCAGATGCATTATGTTCACTGGGTTTACTATTCTAATTCTAGGATTCAGTTTAAAAGATCAAATTGGTGTACCATGCCACATTTGCACATTTCCAAAATAACCCAGAAAATTTAGTGGAAGCCCCTAATTAACATGACTGCACCGCAGTTTATAGTCTCGAACAATCAACACCTTTCTTCCCTTGCGGTAACTTTCCTTTTCAATTTCATGCCTCACAATTTGTAGCTTACACTTCCTGGAATTTACATTCATTTTGAAGACATGTTTGATGACTATTTCTTTCCTTTGCTATGACCCTGGACCTGAAAAGCATAACTATTTCTATCTCTATAGAGAACACAAGTTATACTCCCACTCAACAGTCCCACTGGACCACATGAAAGCTCCATCCTAACTAATGGACCTCTTGGAGAAGTATTTTATTTGATAACTTGGTTAAAGAGCCTGAAATGTTTCATTATCAATTGCTTCATTTTGTTGATAACAGTTTAATCACCAGTACTCTCATTCATTTATTTATCTTCTTGAAACTCTGATTTTCCAATAGGTACAACACAGTTTTTGTACTTTCATTTTCACTGGTTCTCCCAACCGTTTGTTGTAAAGAATCATCTAGTTATGGAGGAATCACTAACCCTTTGGGACTCCTGTCCCATAGCTGAAATCTACATTCCTCCAGTTCTCTGGCAAGTTTTAACGTTGTTATTTCTTTGTTTGTTTCAACAGATTTGTCCCTAATCACATGGAAAGGGCTGCTAAAATACAGAATATACTTACTCCAAGTGAGATTCCCAGTTCACAGATACAGTAGTAAACCTAATTTGCAAATAAGCCACAGTCATACACATAATATTTCACACACATATTAATATTGTTAATATTAATGTTAAGCAGTTATTTGCAAAACAAATTGGTACAATTTCTTTATAAGATTGTTTTACAGGATTTTATCAGCTGTTGCAAGGGAAGAACTGAGCTGCGAAAGCGATTGGAGTTGTATCTCATTACTCTTTCTTAGGGAGGGTATTGAATTTGGTTAAAAATCAGTCCACTCCTTTAGAAAGTATGTTGCAGAGAGACAAATGCAAAATGCCAGATGGTGGAGTTGAAACAGAGACCTCATTTGAGTCAATGAAAAGTCCACTGTGACTTACTATTCTTGTTCCATTAAATGTTATTTACTTTTATTTTTTTCTCCCACTTAACTGAGTTTTACTGTCTTATGAAATATATAAAACTTCATAATGCACTTTAACCCTAATCTTATTTAAAAGGTTATTTTATGTAGATCTGCTCTAAATTCTCTCAGTCTCTATAATAACGAAATGCTCTTGGTTGACTTATTTCCATGGAACCACCAGTCCTAGGACATAATGAAGATAAATAATGGGTCACTTGTCATTTAAATTAATTCCACTTTTTATTTATATAGTCTTGTATAAGAAACTGATTATACTTTGAAAAGGTTCCTAGTTTGTGTCTATTCCTTCCAAGACCATAGAGAAGCTCAAGTGATTGTGTTAAGCTAAGTAATACTTCATTATCCTACCATTATAGAAATGACAAGGCAGAGACAGAAACATATCAATTATCTGGCTTTCTCAGTAACTGAGCTATTCCTTATAAGTAGTTTTGTCAAGAAATGAAGTGTATCCTATTATAAGTTAAAAATATTAATATTAATCATTTGGCATAGAAATTGGCTAAAAAAGAAAACTTCACTGTGTCCCTCCAGGCCTGTCTGGCAGGAAACTGCCCTTTATTAAAAAGAAAAAATCCCATGTCAGTCTGGTGAGAGCCAACCAGGTGGCTCAGGGGAGGAGGAAAGAGTTGCTCCAGGACTGACCCTGGCCATGGCTACACATCCTCTGGTTTCATGTGCTCCCATTTGGGACTCTTTTCTCACAGCCTTTTGTGTGCTTCACCCCTGAGTCCATGCAATCAGTTCAGGTGACCAGAGTCTCCTGCCTCTGACCTACAGCTTTCTTTGGCTTATGGCTTCCTTTCTCCCAGATTGGTGGTATAAATCACACTGAGTTAGTACCCTGACATCTTGGCCTAAGGATCTATTGTCACAAATTGTCCTATGGAAATTCTGGCTCTAAAGGCACACAAGTGAATCAATGAAATCCTGAAACACACACATACACACATACATACATTTATTTTTCAGAAAATAAAAATTCTATGCTGAAACAATGTAGCTACCATTACTACTGAATTAGCATGCAGCATGTCTTCCCTGTGCTGGAATGCAAGGATGACCACAGGGTTGTGGAGATGTGTTGGGCTGCTTAATTTTTCACTTTGCAGTCCAGGATGGCTGCAGTATCCTCTTTCTCATTTAGCCTATCAGCTATCAACAACCACCAGAAAAGTCATATCTCTAGCTGCTCAGTGCAGTTTCCTAAAATTTTATTTGTTAAAATAGCATACATAAAATTGACTTTTTGGGGGTATACAAGCCAATAAATTTTAAGATGTGTGCAGAGTTGGGCAACCACTCCCACTGTCAGGACTCTGAGCAGTTCCATCGCTGCCAAAAATATCCCTTGTGCCATCCCTTTGAAGTCACACCCTCCCCCTCCCCCTAAACTCTGGCACTCTCAGATCTGTTCTCGGTCATTACAATTTTGGTTTTTAGAGGATGATCATATCAATGGAATCACATAGTATGTAACTTTTTGAGACTGACTCCTGTCATTTAGCATGATGCCTTTGAGATTTATACACATCATTGTATATATCAAGAAGTCATTCCTTTTTACTACTGAGCAGTATTCCATTACAGGGATATATAACACTGTGTATCATTCTCCACTGAAGGACATCTGGTTATTTCTAGCTTGGGTAATTATACACAAAGCTGCTATTTGTGTAGGTTTTTATTTGAAGTTTTGCATTTCTGTAGAATAACACCCAGGAGTATGCTTGCTGGGTCACATGGTAAATGTATGTATGCCTTAACTTTTTAAGGAATTGTTGTTTTCTAGAGCCTCGATGCCATTTTACAATTTCTTTTTTTTTTTCTTTTCTTTTTTTTTTTTTTTTTTTTTTTTTTTAAAGAGAGTCTTGCTCTGTTGCCCAGGCTGGAGCACAGTGGCATGATCTCAGCTCACTGCAACTTCTGCCTCCTGGGTTCAAGTTACTCTCCCACCTCAGCCTCCCCAATACCTGGGACTACAAGCATGCACCACCATACCCAGCTAATTTTTGTATTTTTAGTAGAGACAGGGTTTTACCATGTTGCCCAGTCTGATCTGGAACTCCTGACCCCAAGTGATCCACCCACCTTGGCCTCCCAAAGTGCTGGGATTACAGGTATGAGCCACCGTGCCTGGCCCCCATTTAACATTTTCACCAGCAATATATGAGAGATCATCTTCAGCATCACTTGGTGTTGGGGGTACTTTAAAATTTTGGCCATTCTGCTGGGTGTGATGGGATGTTTCATTATGGTTTGAATTTTCATTTCCCCCAATGACTAATGATGTTGAGTATCTTTTCAAGTGCTTATTTGCCAACCATGTATCTTCTTTGGTGAAGTGTCTCTTCAAATTATTTGCCCATTTAAAAAACAGAGTGGTTTGTTTATTTATTGTTGAGTTTTAAGTGTTCTTTATATATCCTGGATGTAAGTCCTTTGTTGGATGTATGATTTGCAAATATTTTCTCTCAGTCTAAAGCCTCTCTTCTCATTCTCTACACATTATCCTTTGCAGAGCAAATGGTTTTAATTTTGTGGAAGTCCAATTTCTCAATTTCCTGTTTTATAGATGGTGATTTTGGTGTTGTATCTAAGAACTTTTTGCTTAAACCAATACCACAAAAATTTTATGTTTTCTCCTAAAATATAATTTCATGTTTTACATTTAGATCTATGATCTATTTTGAGCTAATTTCTGTATAAGATGTAAAGGTTGTAGTTTGAGTTTCATTTTTTATTTTTGCATATGGATATCCATTTGTTTCAACATCACCATGGCCTTTTTAAATTTGATTCTTGCATTTTGTTGAGATATAGAAAACCAATTGCCCAAACTTATTAGAACAGCTCATAAAACGGAGGTTTTTTTAATACCTAGAGTGGTTTTTACTCAATGGTCTTTCCCCCTCTCTTATTTTGGTTTGTGCTCTAGGTGGTTGAGCATAATATCTGGATAACTGAGGTTCAGCATACATAAAGACAATCTAACTTCTTAAGCTGAAATACTATTTCTTTGCTTTTCTTTTCTTTCTTTTTTTTTCTTTTCTTTCTTTCTTTTTTTTTATTTTGAGACAGAGTCTTGCTCTGTCACTCAGGCTAGAGTGCAGTGGTGTGATCTCGGCTTGCTGCAACCTCCACCTCCTGGGTTCAAGGGATTCTCATGCCTCAGCCTCCTGAGTAGTTGGGACTACAGATGTGTACCACCATGCCTGGCTAACTTATTTATTTATTTTTGTATTTTTAGTAGAGGTGGAGTTTCACCATGTTGGCCAGGCCAGTCTTGAACTCCTGAGCTGAGACTATCCACCTGCCTCAACCTCCCAAAGTGCTAGCATTACAAGTATGAGCTGAGAAATATTATTTGAATGAGATCTCAAAAGATGTTGATGTGTGAAAAACAAAACAAAACAAAACAAAAAACACCTACCAAGGAATGGGTCGCAGAGGCAGAAAAGCCTAATAGGTGCTCATAAAAGTGATAAGATTTCACACTGTCTAGATCTAGAAGATGAGAATGATGAAGTGCATAGGCACTGGTATGTCTATATTATGTAGATAACAGGAAGCCATTGGGGTCATCTGAGCCCAGTTGTTTTTAGTTTGCATGCCTACTATCAGTATTTAAGTGTGTGTTTTTGGAAGTCCCTGATCATCATCTTACTGCCAAATAGTGTTATGGGTTGAATCGTGTCCACCAAATGGAGGTATTAAGTCTTAACACCTAGTACCTATAAATATAATCTTATTTGGAAATGGGGTCTTTGTAAAGGTTATTGAGTTAAGGTAGGCCATTAGGGTTTGTCCTAATTCAATATAACTGGTGTCCTTATAAGAAGAGGGAAAGGTGGACCCAGAGACAGAGAGTGGGGAATGCCATGTAACAGCAAAGGCAGATATTGGAGCAGTGCAACTTCCAGCCAAGGAACACTGAGGGTCTACAGCCACCACCAGAAGGGAGGGGAGGTAAGGAAGGCTTCCCCACTCCAGTTGTTAGAGGGAGCATGGCCCTGCCATCACCTTGATTTTAGACTTTCAGTCTCTAGATATATGAGAGACTAAATTTCTGTTGTTTTAAGTCACCCAGTAAATGGTACTTTGTTTCGATAATCTTAAAAAATGAATACAAACAGTTTACATCTTGTTGGCATTATCAATTTGTATTACTAAAGTTTTAGGTATGATCTACAAGATAAACTTTGGCCCTGTTCCCTATTGAATGCTCTCAAATTCAAAATTAAGAGCGTCTGGCTTAGAAATGTCAATGGGAACCCATGAACTAGATTTGTAGGTCAAACACTCTCTGCCCTGGGCATAGCTATAGATGTGCAGTAGGATAACTGCATGTGGTAATTGAAATATTAATATAGGCTCATTCTGGCCCAAAGTCAGGAGTGAGATGTAGGAATATCCCATGTGGCTCTCCTGGCTGCTACGGATTCTCTGGGCTGCATGAAGCATGTCTAGATGCTGTACTTTTGAGTGAGTAGCGAGCTGGGTCTATGTTATGACAGCAGGCTGGGATGATTTTGGAAGAGTTTGTGATAACTCAGAAAGCAGGGGAGGCTGGGAGAGCGCTGCCAGAGGGCTTGGAGCCCACCCAGGTCTGTTTGTCTTACTGCCCAGGCGCCTCCCTCAGCTCTGCTTGGAAGCAACCAAAAGGAGCGCTCCGGAAGGAATTCACAGAGTGCAGGCAGGGACCCAGTTCCGACTACTTAGGGGCATCTGACAGAGAAGAGAGTTCACTTCAAAAGGGCTAAAAATAAATATGTCATGACTAGAGAAGAATTTTTTGTGGCTTGATGTGGAAGAGCCTATTCATTCCTTTAAGACAAACAGCTAGAAGTAAGAGATGTGCTACAGAGCTGGCCAAAATAAACACGAAGCAGGTTGTTGGCGATGCCTCCTCCCAGCTGACAACCACGTGGGGTGGAGGAATTGCCATATCAGCTCTCAGAAGAGCAGAGCTCAGTCCCTTCATGAGTTTGTTCTGGGTGCAGGAACGTTTGTTGTCGTGCCTTCTTAGGGGAAGGTGGGCTGGGCAAGGGAGGCCAGGGCATTTCAGCACCAGAGACAGCCCTGTGGCTAGGGGGTGAGACAGTGCTTAGTCCTGGAAGGCTCTCCCCATCCCCCTGGACTGTGCAGGAGCTTCAGGGAGCTTCTGAATTGTTTCTCACTCTCAGATATTGGTATTTTTCTCCTGGAATAATTCAGAACTGCAGTGGACCTCAACTCTAGTCACTTTTCTCAGGGTTGCAACTTCTATTTTGTCTCTAGCATCTAGAAGTGACTTCTTCCCTGTTATGGGTTGAACGAGTCCCCTGAAATTCATAGGTTGAAGTACCTTAGAATGAGGCCCAATATGGAAATACGGTAATTGTAGGTGTAATTAGTTAAGGTCATTAGGGAGGATCGGTCCCAATCCAGTTATGAGTGGTGTCTTTATAAGAAATCCGGACACAGAGACATGCGCAGAGGGAGAAGACTATGGGAGGAAGAAGGCAGAGGTTGGAGTGATGATTCTCCAAGCCCAGGAAGGCCAGTGACTGGCAGCAAAGCACCAGAAACTAGGGGAAGAAACATGGAACCGATTCCTTTTCAGGCCTCAGGAGGAACCAACCCTGGGGAACCTTGATCTCAGGCTCTAGCCTCTGATACAATTAAACATTTTGTTGTTGAAGCTGCTAGTATTTGGTACTTTGGAATAGCTATCCTAGGAAATGGACACCCTCCCCAGCATTAAATATGAAATCAGACAGGAGGCACTAGGCGTGGAGACTGGGCTGGGGGACCCATCCACTTCTCCACAGTGGGGTTGCCATGGAGAGGCTAGGGTGGCTGGCATATATCCTACTCCCTCAATGGACCTGACCCATCAGTGGCCCTGGTCTATTTTTACCAAGCCACCCTTCCCTGCTGCATGCTGAAGAAGCCCTTCAGGGCAGCAGTAATGGGGAGAGAGACTAAGGGGCCAGGACTCCAGGTTGCAGACACATAGACAAGACATGACAATGAACTCCGTTTAAATTTAATCAGAACCTTGAAGACAGGAAGCTACAGACTTTAATTCCCTAAGGGATGATATATTAGGATTCGAAGTATATCAGTTATTCTAAAAATAAAAGTAAACATGTGAAGGAAATAAATTAATAAACACACTAGCCAAGTTTTTATTAGAAGGCTGCTGCTTTTCCTGCCCCAGAAATCACTTCCTCAGTCAGGCCTGTGCTTCTCTTGTAGGCTGACCCTTGGAGTGATGAATGTGACATTCCAGAATGTTCTGTCAGAACCTTTTGCTTTTTTTTCTTTCCTCCTTCTTTTGTTTGCTTTCCACCCCAACTCTTAATAGCATTCTTCCTTTAAGTGAAATAATGCATGCCTTGAGCCTAATACAATGCTTAGCAAATATTTGTTTAAGAAAGGATAATTCTTTTCATCCACGGTTTCCTGTCTCCTAATGGTCCTTTTATTATATCTTCTTTAAATAAATGTATCTCAAAGCTTAAGATATTCATAAAGTCAGAGATTAGAGATGTATTTTGCATTGCAGGCCCTTTTATTTATTTTAGTAAAGTTTATTTATTAAATTTATTAATAAAACAAAATGTATTTAGTTGCCAATATTTTAAAAGAGTGATATAAATTTATATGTGTGTGTCTATATAGATACACACATTTATATATGTGATATTTAAATATATATTTATGTAAATGTGATATATAATTTGTATATTTGATATACAAATATATATAAATGTGTATATATATGTGTATATATTCACATGTATGTTTTTAATAAAGCACCTAAAAATGGATTTCCAACTTCTCTGAGGAAATTGGATGGTCTGGCTACACTAGGCTCACATTGCTATTTGGTCACTTCTGGCTGGAGCTTAATTAATGCAGCCTCCTCACATGGAAGATGTGCAGCCTTCCATCTTTCTGTGTACCATCTGTCTCTTTCCCTCTGGACATTATGGCTGTGCCATGACCTGGGACAGTAGGTATGACTCCCTGTTTGTGAAGTTGCTCTTTGTTCCAACTCTGCTTTCTCCTCGTCTTCTCATTATTTTCCACATGGTATTGTACCCATCAAACTCAATCTAAAATTCTTCCTGTTGAAGAGAAAACCTGCTTAGTGTTTACATTAACTGAATATCAGCAACGTTTGCCAGAAATGGCTGCTTATGTCAAATTTGGCAGAGTAAACCGAAATCTGCACCGTTAGTATTGTTTAAATAGAATCGCTAGAGATCCACACCTATTAATGTATTGAGCTTGTGTTTGATACTTTCCTAACATTAATTACTAAGTAAATATTTCCTTTTAAATTTCATTTTATGAGCCAGGTTTCTAGGGACAAAGTTGGACAGTCGTTCATGCAATCAAAGAAAAGAATTAATTTTTACTAGCACTTTGCAGTTTGTAAAGTTTACAAAGTTCCTTCGTGTGAGTATTGAACTTGATGTTGGCTGCCTGTCATCATCAACTTGGCTTTGAGGATGATATGCATTGGAACTGCAGCAGTAGAAAAAGGGAATTGGGAGAAGCTGTGGAATTATATGCTTCTAATTCTATCCTTGCTGGGGAGCAGGAGAAAAACAATGTCTAAAAGTGTCAGAGAGGTGGGTAATAAAACTCAGCTCAGTTCAGCCTGGAATAACTGAAGGTGTCCAACCTGATAGGTGAGTTTTGGTCATGGTGATGCTCATAGGCCAGGGGAACTTAACATCCTCAGTTGGGAAATGCCTATCAGGTTTGAAGCAGAAATAGAGTCTGGGAAAGTAAGTATCAAGATGTCTGGAAATACAAGGATTGTAGGGAAGCTGACTCCACTGGTCTCAGCCAACGAGGTAATTCTTTGGAAGCCTCCTGGAAACCACAGGCAGAACCTTCCATCTGCAGCCTGCAGTCTGTGCTTCAGCTTGGCTGCAGCCACAGGGCAGCAACTTCTGTCTTCCAATCCCACACAAGGGCTCTCCTGGGTGGAATCCAACCAGGGACCCACTGACCCAGGACTCTGGAAAATTAAGTTTTCAGACTTTGTAACCCTGGCTTTTGGGAAGAGAATAGAAAAACAAAGACTGGACTATCAAAAACAATATCTGGGCCAGGCATGGTGGCTGACTTCTGTAATCTCAGTATTTTGGAAGCTAAGGCTGGAGAATCTCTTGAGTCCAGGAGTTTGAGACCAGCCTGGGCAACATAGTGAGACTCCATCTCTACAAAAAATTTTAAGATTAGTTGGGAATGGTGGCATGTGCCTGTAGTCCTAGCTGCTTGGGAGGCTGAGGCATGAGGATTACTTGAGCCCAGGAGCTCAAAGTTGCAGTGAGCTGTGATCATGCCACTGCACTCCAGCCTGGGTGACAGAGGGAGACCCTGGCTCAAAAATAAATAAATAAAATAAAAATAGCAGCTGGCATACTTCTCTGGGCCTTAATTTCTTCATCTGTAAAATCAGAACAAGATGACAGACCTCCTGAAATGATTGTGGAGATTATATATGTGCTTGGGACACAGTAGCTTGCCAGTTATCAATAACTTCTACTCTGGAGCTTAGAGCACTCAGGAAAAAACAAAATACTATTCCTAAGAACCACAGTGCCCTCAACCAATAAGGCAACATGGCTAAGAGCACAGGTTCTGGAGTCAGAACACCTGGATTCAATCTCAGCCTCCCTCCTTATTAACTGGGTAATTTAGACAAGTTACTTAACCTCCCTGTGCCTCAGTTTCATCAGTTATAAAGTGGATACAATGGAGATACCCAATAACCTTCATCACAGAATTATTGTGTAAATTAGAGAGTCAATATATATAAAGTGCTTAGCAATATTATCCTTAAATTCCCACATATTGTTTATCTAAAACTTTTTAAAATTTTGAAATAATTTCAGACATACAGAGCAGTTGCAAATATGTTGCAGAGACTTCCCATATACACTTCCCCCAGCCACCCTTAATGCTAACATCTTACACAATCATGGCACAATTACCAAGCCTAAGACATTTATATTGGTATAACACTCACTATAGACTTCGTTAGAGTCTCATCAGTTTTTCTTTCCATGCACGTCTTTTCCCCCCACTGCCAGTATTCAAGAAAACATCTAAAAAATGGATTCCCAACTTCTTTGAAAAAGATGGAAGGTGTGGCTACACCAGGCTCTCATTCCTGCTTGACTGCTTCAGGCTAGAGCTCAGTAAATGCAGCCCCCTTGGAACGGAAGATGTGCACAAAATCTCATTGTGTTTAACTGTTGTGTCTTTTTAGTCTTCTCTGATCTGTGACAGTTCCTCAGTCCTTTTTGTCATTTGCAACCTTGACATTTCTCAGGAGAACTGGTGATTTTTTTGGTAGAATGTCCCTCAGTTTGCTTGTCTGATTTTTTCTCACGAATAGATTTAGGTCGCATATTTTGGGAACAAAAGCCACAGGGAGGACGTGCCTTTCACAACATCAGTGACGTTATCATTGATCGCTTGGGTTAGGTGATGTCTGCTAGATCTCACCACTGTAAATAATCACTTTCCCTTTTGTTTGGGGGAAGATACTTTGAGACTATGCCCAAATTTGCTTCTCTTTAAACTTTTGCCTGTTGGTGTAAGCATTCATGGGTGAATCTTGCCTGCAGTGATGATTATGGTAGTGTTCTGATAGGGGTTTTCTATTTTCATCCTGTCTTCTACATTTATTAATTGGAATTATCTTGCAGGAAAGAGTTATCCATTTTTTTCCTTTTACTTATTTATTCTATCATTTATTTATAACAGTATGGACTTACGAATATTTATTTTATTCTTTGGGCATTCTCATGCTGGTAATACAATATTATTTATTTTGTTGCCGAAATTGTTCCAGCATTGGCCATCGGGAACTCCTGCAACTGCCTCCTGAGTCCCTTCCACATGCCTCCATTTTTTCTGAGCCCCTCTTTTTTTTGGCACCACAAGATGTTGTAGGTTTATCTTGCATTTTCCCTGACTTGCCCTTAGAATCAACCACTTCTCCAAGGAGCCCTGGTTCTTCATTTTTAAAAATCAAATTTTTATAGTCCTAGTTCTTTTTATTAGGGAATGGTATTTAGAAAGCAAAATTGGAAAGGGAAATGGTTAGTTTTAACATGTATTTATAATTTTTTTCTTTAGGTTTTAACATTTTTCCCTCCCATGTGTCTCCCTCGTGGTAAGTTTTGTTTGTCTAATGTGTGCATGATCTTGTATGTGGCATAGGGCTGTACGGGGCCCTTCCACTCTGGAGGAGAGTCAGACATGTATGCAGTTAATGTTCAGAAAATAAAGACGCCTGTAGTCCCAGCTAC